>NW_025213456.1:5606-33192 GCF_004010195.1 Chiloscyllium plagiosum | reverse complement strand
GGCAAGATATTCTGCTGCTATTCTTTGATTTCTGTTCAGCAGTGTGTGGAGATTGGGGATGTCAAGCAGGGTCAGAGGCTCAATTTTAGGAGAAAGTGAGGACTGCTGTGCTGGAGAGTCTGACTCGAAAAGCATGACAGTGGAAAAAGCACAGCTGGTCAGGCAGCATCTGAGGAGCAGAAGAGTCAACATTTCAGGCATGAGAGATAAATATTGGGGTGGGATTTGGGGAAAGCTAGGTGTGATGACAATTGCTGGATGCAGTTAGGAGGTAATTCTGTTCTTCTACCTGGGGGTCTACCTCAGCCCGGCTGAGGACTCCTGGCTGGCGAACTGGCAGGAGCTGGAGGCCAAAGTCTCGGCTCGCTTAGGCCGCTGGACAGGACTGCTCCGAGTGCTATCTTACAGGAGTCGAGTGCTGGTCATAAACCAGCTGGTGGCCGCCATGCTGTGGTACCAGCTGGTCACTTTGGTCCCTCCTCCTGGCTTTGTCGCTGACATCCAGAGAACTTCTGGGACAAAAAGATGCACTGGTTTGCTGCGCAGGTTCTGAGTCTCCCTATTGAGGAGGGTGGCCAGTCGCTGGTGTGCGTCTGCACTCAGGTCGCAACGTTCCGCCTTCAGACCTTGCAGCGATACCTTTACATCGAGCCTCCTTCTAGGTGGTGCGCCCTGGTGACGTATTTTTTCCGCCAGGTGCGTAACCTCAACTACGACACGCAGCTCCTGTTCGTCGACCGTGACGGTTTGGAGGTCGCCTTCAAGATGCTGCCTGTCTTTTACCAGGACCTGATCACTGTCTGGAACTTGGTCGAATCGCGTCGCGCCTACCCTCCGGCAGGAGTAGCAGCTGTCGTCAGGGAGCCGTTGCTCAGGAATCCACACCTCCGTACTCGCGGGTTTGAGTGGCTGTCGGAGGGAAGGGCCGTGGCGGCAAGGGTGACCAGGGTTGGGGACGTGCTGAGTGCCAGTGGCCTGGGCTGGATGCTGCCACAGGACAAAGCGAGCAGGGCAGTGGTAGACGTCCGGTACGTGGCCACAGCCATCCGACGCCTTAAAACGGACCCGACGTAGTGCACCAGTTGGAGAATGCTCAGATGTGCGGTGGGATCCCGTCCACGCTCACCCCAGCCCAGACGGAATTTCACATTGGCTCCAAGGTCCCGTATTTCCTGTGGGAGCCTGTGCCCCACAACCTGAGCCGCCTCCGGAATTTTAATTTTGTCCTTTTTAAGGATGTAAAAAGGCGGGCCCTGTATCAACTGCTGCTGCACCACTGTCCACCTCCCCTCCCTCATCCACCGTCCGGACACTCCTTGGCGTGCCCATTTGCCACAGGGAGGTGGGGATTCCCAGTGGAGGGCTCTCTACGCGGGAGTCCTCCCCCTTTCTCTCGGGGATCTGGGGTGGAGGGTGTTGCACACAGCGGTCCCCTGCAACCGCAGATTGCGGTGGTTCATGGACTCCCAGCCCAACTGCTTGTTCTGTGGCGCTGTGGAGTCCGTGGACCATGTGTATATTGGGTGTGGGCGTTTGCACTCCCTTTTTGATTTTCTTGAAAACCTCCTCCTCTTTTTTTGGTTGCACTTCAGTCCGACGCTCCTGATCTTCGGGCACCCGGTACGGAGGAGGGAGGGCAGGTCTGAAGACCTCCTCATGGGTCTGCCCCTGGGCCTGGCCAAACTGGCCATAAACAGGTCCAGGCAACGGGCCGGGGTCATTAGGGCCAACTACCTGCCCCTCTTCCGCGGTTACGTTAGAGCCCGGGTGTCCTTGGAGAAGGAGCATGCGGTCTCCACCAACACCCTGGAGTTGTTCAGGGAGAGGTGGGCGCTGCAGGGAGAGGAGTGCATTATTTCCCCCTCCAACTCTATTTTGATTTAATCCCTGCCCTCCCCTTCACTGTTTGATCACACAGCATTGCCCTTTGATGTGAAGGGCACTGCTTGTCACTGGCCACTCGGGTGTTTTCCTATCTTCCTGGTGGTGGAAATTGAATAAAAGATTTGTGCACCTTGTGTCTCTCACTGTGTCTCACACCTGCACACACACACCATGGGTGCTGGGGAAAAATAAGCACTACCACAGTTAGGTGGTAGTGTGGGGGTTTTAAAAATATATATTAAAAAAAATAAACAGGAGTGTCAGAGGTTCTGTTCATTCTGGGAGCTGGATCAGTGTGTGTGTGCAAGGACTCTCCTGCTTGACTGTGTCTGAGAGGAATGGGAAGAAAAGAAAAATAAAGATTTGTGCAACTTGTGTCTTTCACTGCGTCCCACACCTGCACACACACAACATGGGTGCTGGGGGAAAAAAAAGCACTACCGCACTTAGGCGGTAGTGTGGGGGTTCGTTTAAAAAAAAGGAGGTAATTGTAATCGGTCAGTGGGGTGGGTGGAGCAGATAAGTGGAAAGGACATTGAAGAGGTACGTCAGATCAACAGGATGGTGCCGAGTTGAATGGTTGAATCTGTTATGACATCGCAGTTGGGGAGATGTGGGATGGTGTATTGCCATTTGGTCTGGAATAGTCATAGAGATCTGCAGCACGGAAACAGACCCTTCGGTCCAACTGTCCATGCCAACCAGATATTCTAAATTAATCAAGTCCCATTTGCCACTAATTGGCCCAAATCCCTCAACCCTTCCTTTTCATCTATCGATCCAGTTGCCTTTTAAATGCTGAAATTGTACCACCCTCCACCACTTCCACATTCTCAAAAGGTTACTTTTTTACATGCCTATCCCTTACAAGCCAACAAGATCATTGGAAAAGGCTCCTCCATAACGATACAGTCCCTATCTTTTGCGTCAGAGGCCAGAATGTGTCATAACGCATCTGAACAGACGATTAATAAATACCTACAAGAGTGTAGGAAGAACAACCATTTTGTATATCTTCTATCGTTCTGGAGAGGTCAATTCCAAGTTATCCTTAAGTGTTTTGTTGCTTTTGAAGCAATGCTGGCATCAATACAGTAATTCTGACATTAATGTCCAGATCACTGCGAATAACTTTGGCGAGAAAGAGAGTGCTGCTGAGATTGGGAAATGTGTCAATGGTTTCTGGTCTTGGACTGACTCCTGTACTAGTTGACTTTATGTATTTTTTTACGTGACACAGTGGTAAATAATTTTCACTAATGTTTGTGCTGAAAACAAAATAGAAGTTATCTACAGATTTCTATCTACTTGTCATGTAATGGAATATGTAGAACATTATACTGGACATACAGGCAGGAAACTACCACCAGGATACATGAGCACCAACTAGCCACTAAATGACATGACCAACTATCACTAGTATCCATATGCACAGATGACGGGGGACACCAGTTTGACTGGAACTATACATCCATCCTGGGAGAGGCTAAACAAAATCAAGCACAGGAATTCCTAGAGGCCTAGCATTCAAACTGGAACTCCATTAACAAACACATCGATTTGGAATCCATTTACTAACCTCTCAGAAGAAGAACCGGAAATGATATCACCCACCATAACAGACCAAGACATATAAATAGCAAGAGGGACAGAACACCAGCACTTCATTGGAGGCTCACTGATGATGTTACCTAGCATGGTGACAAAACAAGAAATGAGAACAAACCTATCAGCTCTGCGAGCAAACCTACAACCAGATCCACAAACTGAGCAAGAAATAGTCTCTAAAATCACTAATGTTGATGGGTGTTGGGGAGAAAGACACGAAAGCAAATGATCAGGCCTGTTTATATTGAATGGCAGAGCAGGATCGACGAGCCAAATTGCCTGCACCTGTGTTCCTTACACATGTTGAGAAATGGTCTATGCATCTTCCTGAAAACACAGCAAAGATCATCATGCTGAACAGGATAGGACAGAACAGGTGACCCTGCTTCATTCCACTTGTGTATGACAAGTGATCAGAAGATTTCTTCACTATCCGGAATGCTTCCAATCAATCCATGTGGCATTTGATGAATTTTTCTGTTCTTATGTTTTACCATGAGTTGAAGTTTTTTTTAATTGCAATAAAACATTGTGTTGATAGCTGGGGGCAGGGGAGGGGAGGGCAGGGAAGTTATGGCATGCAGGATCTGGTGTTTTAATATTGAAATAAATGTTCAGATTTTGTTCTTTCTTTAGTAGACGACTGCCTTCACAGGAGATCAGTTGCTCTGTTGGAAGTACTGGGAGAAGTCAGTCCATTGCAGATGAAGAGCACGAGAAGTGAGCGAGCAGCAGGGAATGATTAGGGATGCCACTAGGGAGTCTGATTTGGAGTGAGCAACTGGGAGGGTATACTGACATTAACCCCTTTTGTGAGGCAGGTGGCTCGCAGAAGAAGCAAGATAGCAACCAGGTTGAGGAAAGGTGGGAAATATTGAAGCACCCAGCATGAAATTGCTATAAAAATAAAACTGTAAAAGGGAAAGCTAAAATCTAGATTTGCCGGCTCCACTGTGAAAGTTGTGAAGCCAGAAATAAATTGTTGCTTCTGTTTTATTGCTTTGAACTAAGTGAATGACCACAATTAGACTTGCAGAGAACTGGTATTTACTGGTGGTTCATAAGAAGGAAAGTTCTGCCAATTTATATTTAAACTAAGTAAATGATCAGAAATGACCAAAGCTTGTGATCAAAGGTGGTTGAAGTAGAAAATTTCAAGTTTGAATCCTGTCACAGAAGATTGTGGAATTTGAATTCAATTTTTAAAAAAATTCTGGAATGAAGAATCTACTGATAACAATGAAATCATTGTTGGAAAAATCCATCTGGTTCATGGATGTCCTTCAGGGATGAAAGTCTGCTATTCTCACCAAAATGTGACTACAGATGCACAGCAATGTGGTTGACTTTCAATTGCCCTCTGAAATGGCCAAGCAAGTGACTCAGTGGTACCAATTGCTACAAAGTCTCAAGAAATGAAAGTGGATGGATCACCTGGCATCGAACTCGGCACTGGAAAAGGCAACAGCAGAAATAGCCCCACTGACCCTGCAAAGTCCACCTCACTAACATCTGGAAGCTAGTGCCAAAATTCGAAGAGTTATCTCACACACTAGTCAAACAGTAGCCTGACATAGTCATGCTCATGGAATTATACCTTACAAACAATGGCCCAGACAACACCATCACCATCTCTGGATATGTCCTGTCTGACAGGTAGGACAGACCCAGCAGAGGTGGTACAGTGGTAAAACAATTACTCTGGGAGTCCTCAACTTTGATTCTGGATGTCTTGAAGTCTCATGGCTTTAGTTAAACATGGGAAAGGAAACCTACCGATTACCATGTACCATCCTCCCTCAGCTGATAAATCAGTACTGCTCTATGTTGAACAGCACTTCGAGGAAGCGCTGAGGATGGCAAGGGCATAAAATGTACTCTGGATGGAGGTTTTCAATGTCCACCACCAAGGATGGTTCGGCAGTAGTACTACTGATCGAGCTGGTAGGGTCCTAAAGGACATAGATGCAAGACAGAGTCTGCGGCAGATGATGAAGGAAAAACATACTTGACCTCATCCTTACCAATCTATCAACTGCAGATGCATCTCTCCATGACAGTATTGATAAGAGTGACCACTGCACAGTCCTTGTGGAAATGAAATCCAGCCTTCACATGGATAATAACCTCCATCGTGTTGTGTGACACTCTTACCGTGCTAAATGGGACAGACTTCGAACAGATCTAGCAACTCAAGACTGGGCATCTATGAGGCATGGTGGGCCATCAACAGCAGCAGAGTTAAACTCCAGCACAATCTGTCACCTCATAGCCCAGCATCTCCCTCACGCATACATGCTGGTGGATCAGTGGTTAACACTGCTGTCTCACAGCAACAGTGACCCAGTCTGTCTGCAGTTTGCATATCCTCCCTATGTCTGCATGGATTCTGCTGGCTGCCTTGGTTTCCTCCCACAGTGCAAAGATGTGCAAATTAGATAGATTGGCCATGCAAAATTGCCCATAGTGTTCAGAGATGTGCAAGAGTGGTACTTAAGCCAAAGGAAATGCAGGTTTACAGAGATAGGGTGGGGGATGGGTCTGGGTGGGATGCTCTGCAAAGGGTCAGTGTGGACTTGTTTGGTCAAATGGCCTGTTTGCATACCATGGGAAATATGATACCATCAAGCCAGGGAATCCATCCTAGTTCAAAGAAGAGTGCAGGAGGGCATGCCAGGAGCAGGTAAAAACAATGACAACACCAGGCATACCTAAGCCTGGTGAAGCTACCAAACTGGATTATTTGCATACTCAACAGCAAAATCAGCAAGTGATAGACAAATTTAAATGATCCCACAGCCAGTGGATCAAATCTAAGCTCTGCAGTTCTGCCACATCTAGTTGTGAATGGTGGACAATTAGCCAACTCACTGGAGGAGGACGCTTCACAGTACACTTCTGAAAAAGAAAACGACACTCACTAAAAAAAACCAACACACAACATTCACTGTCTTTGAGTCTAATAAACCCAAACACAACCTGGAATTAGAGGTCTTGATCCCTACAAGAGCCTTTGTTTGTAATAGATAAGACCAAACCTCCTTCAGATATTTGAAGGAGATAGCAGAGACATTAACTATTTCTTATTTAAAGGCAAGTGTAATGTCCTTCGTTCAAGATGTAATTTGACTGGTTACACTACTAACCTTAAGCAAAGCACACTTTATTCTTAGTCTACAATTAAAATACAAACTAGGTTTGGAGGGTTTGAGCTATCGGGAGATGCTGAATAGGATGGGGCTGTTTTCCCTGGAGCGTCAGAGGCTGAGGGGCAACCTTATAAAGGTTTATAAAATCATGATGGTCTTTGATGGGGTAAATAGACAAGGTCTTTTCCCTGAGGTGGTGGAACTAAAGGGCATAGGTTTAGGGTGAGAGGGGAAATATAATAAAAGGAACCTCAGGGACAACTTTTTCATACAGAGTGGTGCATGTATGGAATGGGTTGCCAGAGGAACTGGTGGAGGTTAGTGCAATTGCAACATTTAAAAGGCTTTTGGATGGGTAGAATTACAACATTTAAAAGGTATCTGCATGGGTATATGAATAGGAAGGGTTGAGAAGATATGGGCCAAGTGTTGACAAATGGGACTGGATTAGGCTAGGATATCTGGTCAGCATGGATGAATCGGAGTGAAGGGTCTGTTTCTGTGCTGTACATCTGTGACTCTATAACTCTTAAAGACAGAAGAACTGGTCTCATTTTAACATTAGTAGAAAACTTAACAAAATAATAGGTTACTTAACTAAAACCAACTGTTGTTCCAATATAGTAATATTCCATAAACACACCCTTGGCAAAGGCAAATTCAGTAAAATAGTAAATTGTCTCACATGCAGGGTTTCTCCAGTCCTGGAGGGAAGAGCATCAAGCTAAACTTCTGATAGAGTGGGAACTCAATTTTACCATAGAAGGGAAAGATGTATGGCAGCTTCAAGATCCCAACAACCGATGACTGAAAAAAACCCTAATTTTGTGGGAGACTGATTCCAGCCATTCATGCTACTTCAAACAGTACAGCACAATACAGATACTTTAGAATATTGAACATTACATTGAACATTACAGCACAGTGCAAGCCATTTGGCCCTCAATGTTGTGCCGGCCTTTTATCCTACTCTAGGATCAGACTAACCTACATACCCTTCATTGTACTATCTTCCATTTACATATCCAAGAGTTGCTTAAATGTCCCTAATGTATCTGACTACTACCACTGCTGGCAGTGAATTCCACGCTCTCATCCTCTCTGTCTAAAGAACCTACCTCTGACATCTCCCCTAAACCTTCTTCCAATCACCTTAAAATGATGCCTTCCACATCTTTCCTATAATGAGGTGACCAGAACTGAACACAATATTCCAAGTGTGGTCTAACCAGGACTCTATAGAGGTGCAGCATAACCTTAAACTCAATCCCCTTGCTAATGTAAGCCAACATACCATACGCTTTCTTGATAACCCTATCAACCTAGGTGGCAACTTTGAGGGATCTATGGATATGGACCCCAAGATCCCTCTATTCTTCCACACTGCCAAGAATCCTGACTTTAACCCTGTATTCTGTACTCTAATTCGACCTACCAAAGTGAATGACTTCACACTTTTCCAGGTTGAACTCCATCTGCCACTTCTCAGCTCAGTTCTGCATCCTGTCAATGTCTCATTGCAACAGACAACAGCCCTTCACATTATCTACAACTGCACCAACCTTCGTGTCATTGGCAAACCTACTAACCCACCCTTCCACTTCCTCATCCAAGTCATTTATAAAAATCACAAAGAACAGAGTCCAGAACAGACCCCTGCAGAACACCATTAGTCACCAAGCTCCAAGCTGAATACTTTCCACCCAGAACACTCTGTCGTCTATGGCCCAGGCAATTCCAGACAGACAGATTTCCCTGTATCCCATGCCTCCTTACTTTCCGAATGAGCCTACCTTATCAAATGCCATGTACACCACATCCACTGCCGTACATTCAACATGTTTTGTCACATCCTCAATGAATTCAATAAGGCTTGCGAGGCATGACCTGCCCCTCACAAAGCCATACTGACTATCTCTAATCAAACTTTGGTTTTCCAAGTAATCCTAAACCCTTTCTCTCAGAATCCTCTCCAATACTTTGCCCACCACCAACATAAGGATGACTGGTTTGTAATTCACAGGATTATCCCTATTCATTTTCTTGAACAAGGAAATAACATTTGCCACCCTCCAATCATGTGTGTTACTCCAGTGGACAGTGAGGATGAAAAGATCAATCCCTAAGGTGCAGCAATCTCTTCCCTTGCTTCCTGCAGAAACCTAGCATATATTCTGTCTAGCCTAGGAGATTTATCTATTCTTAAGTTTTCCAAAAATTTTCTTCCTAACATTAACCTGTTCTAGCATATCAGTCTGTCTCACGTTGTCCTCAGAAACATCAAGATCCCTCTCAGTAGAGAATACTGAAGCAAAGTATTCATGAAGGACTTCCCCTACTTCCTCTGACTCCAGATCGAAATTCCCTCAATGATCCCTGATTGGCCCTAACCTCACTTCTGGCCATGCACTTGTTTCTCACATAAGTGTAGAATGCCTTAGGGTTTTCTTTAATCCCACACACTAAAGCAGTTTCATGCCCCTTCTAGCTGTCCAATGTCCATTCTTCAGTTCCTTCCTGGATACCTTGTAACCCTCTAAAGCCCTGTCTGATCCTTGCCTCCTCAACCTAAAGTAAGCTTCCTGCTTTTCGTGACTGGATGTTCCACATCCCTTGTCACACAAGATTATTTTAACCTACCATCCCTTCCTCGCCTCAGTGGACAAACCTGTACAGCACTATCAGCAGGTGCTTCCTAAACAACCTCCACATTTCTGTTGTGCATTTCTCTGAGAACATCTGTTCCCAATTTAGGTGCCCCAGTTTCTGCATAATAGCATTGTAATTTCCCCCTCCCCCAAATAATTTCCGATACCATCTGCTCCTGTCCTTCTCCATGAGTCTAGTAAATGTCATGGAGTTGTGATGACTATTACAGAAATGCTCTTCCACCGAGAGATCTGGCATGTAAGTATTCTTCCAATTTTAAAAGAAACCAAGACCTCATGTTTAGTTTATTGGCTTGGAACAGAACGCTCAGCACCTTTGTCTCAGACTCTCTTCATAAAAACAAACATAAAATAAATCTCTTAAATCCATACTATTGTCACATTCCCCCTGGTCTGACTTCCCAACAGACCCAAGATAACCTCGCACATGTGACATGTAAGTATAATTCTTATGAGTGCTGAATAAACAATAACGTGAGAGTTCTGAGTTGTTGAAGCTCAGAGCACCTCTGCAAACCACAATGGAGGTAATATCTTACAAATGCAGGTTACAGGTGTACAGTGACACCTATTTCTTTTTTAAACTTACTTTTTATTTTTCTTTGCTATCACAGATAAGGCAAGCTTTTGTTCCCACATCTAACTGCTGTTCAGAAGACATTAATGAGATATCTTCTTGGTCCACTGCAGGTACTCTCATAGTTTTAAGAAGGAATGTAGGAGGTTTCACTGGTTTACTCACAGTGCCTTTGTTTATTTTAATTCATTCTTGGGATAAGGGCAACACTGGTTAGGCCTGCAATTATTGCCCAGATGACAGTTAAGAGTCAACCACTTTGGAGTTGTGGGTTTGGAGTCACATGTAGGCCAGACCAGGTGAGGATAGCAATTTCCTTCCTTCATTTTTTTTAGAGCGATAATAAACTGAGCCAGGCTCCAATCAGTCTGGTTTGGTACAGAGATAAAAAGGATTTTGAGAGACCTTTTGTTTATATGTAAACAGATGAGATTTCAGGCCAAAGTGGTCATGTTTTAGAGGTGACCTGTATAAAGAAAGGGGAGTGGTCAGCTTTCAAGCTCAGCTGAACAGTTTAGTTCAGTCTGACCCCTGGTGAGAAGTTTAACAGAGAGCTGTGTGGAAACTCTCTCTCTTTCTGCCCTTCAACTTCAACCTATAAGCATGTGTTCCATTTATAAAGGTTTTTAAAGGGAGCTTACTTATTGGGACTTTTGTTTATATTTGGAACAGCATAATTAAGTCTAGTTTGAATAGACTGAGTTCTGTAGGGGTTCTTTATTCTGTTCCTTGTGTTTTGTTGTGTAATTCTGTGAATACATTTGGCACAGTGGTTAGCACTGCTGCCTCACAGCGCCTGAGACCCGGGTTCAATTCCCGCCTCAGGCGACTGACTGTGTGGAGTTTGCACGTTCTCCCCGTGTCTGCGTGGGTTTCCTCCGGGTGCTCCGGTTTCCTCCCACAGTCCAAAAGATGTGCAGGGTCAGGTGAATTGGCCATGCTAAATTGCCCATAGTGTTAGGTAAGGGGTAAATGTAGGGGTATGGGTGGGTTTCGCTTCGGCGGGTCGGTGTGAACTTGTTGGGCCGAAGGGCCTGTTTCTACACTGTAATGTAATCTAATCTAAAATCTGGTAGTCAACCTAGCTAACTTAATCTGGGTAATTTTCACTGTACACTTACCGAAACAAATTGCAAAGTAATGGTCTGAGCTGCCTGCTTAAGGATGTTTTGAGTGGTCTGGCTTAGTCCATAACATAGCACACAGAGGCTGGAGAATTTGCAATGTAACATTTGGTCCAGCAGCTGAGCCCTTCACTCACTCTCTTAAATGTGCAGTACACTTATACACCTTCATAACACCTTCCTCCTTAAGAAAAAAAAACATCATAATGAAAAGATTTTTTATGCTATTGTTGAAACATTACCACAACATACAGATAACTTTAATCTACATTCACCTTAACTTCTTCCTATGTATCTGAAAATATATAACATTAAATAAATACAAGTCTCACCTAAACTTTATTAGTTCAGTCCGCGATAATGCATCTCTGATTACATTCTTATGACCTGCTACATTTTACGATTTTAAATTAAAATCCTGTAACATAAGACTCCAACACAATAGTCTCATATTATTGTCTTTAAAGCATTCTAAGAACGTAGGAGGTTTGTGATCAGTGTACATAACCGTCTCTGACACATTATTCGTGACATACACGTTAAAAGGTTGTCAGGCCAGTGCTAAACTCAGTAATTCTTTTTCGATTGTGGAGTATTTCCTCTGATGGATTTTGAGCTTCAAAAACTAACCAACAGGCAGTGCAATCCCATCCTCATCTTCCGATAGCAGTGCAGCTCCAGCTCATATGTCACTATCTTCAATGGCAACTTTAAAACGTTTTGAAAACGTTGGTGTAGCTAAAACTGGTTTGGTGGTTAATATGGCTTTCAAATGGTTGAATGCCTCCTGGCGTTGTTCTGTCCACCGAAACTTTGGGTTCTTCTTCAGCAAATCGGTTAATGGTGCTACTACACTGCTGAAGTTTGGAACAAATTTCTAATAGAATCCGCTAAGTCCTAAGAATCAAAGCACCTCTTTCTTCGAGGTTAGTCATGGAAATTCTTAGATGGCCTTCGTCTTTGCGTTACCCAGGGTCAACCTTCCAAGGACGTCACCTCTGCTTTTGCGAATTCAGTTTTGTTTAAGTTTATTCACAGGTTTGCTTCTCATAGTCATTCAAAAGAGGTCTGCCAACTGCGCCAAGTCAACTTTCCAGGACTTAAAGATCACTACATCATCCAAATCGACTGCACAGTTTGGTAACCCAGCCACAACTCTGTTCAAGAGTCTTTGGAATGTGGCAGGTGTGTTCTTCATTCCAAAGGGCATCACTTTGAATTGATATAGCCCATTTGGGGTTACAAACACAGACATTTTTTTTGCCGTTTCTGATGAACGTACCTGCCAGTAACCATGCATTAAGTCCAACTTGTTGATGTAACTGGCTTGTCCGAATTTCTCAATACAGTCCTCCAATCTCGGAATTGGATATGAGTCTAATTTTGTAACGGTGTTGACCTTCTGGTAATCCATGCAGAATCGTTGAATCCTGTCCAGTTTGGGAACTAAGACGATTGGCTAACTCCATTCACAAGGCTTGGTTTGATGATGTCCTCATCAAGCATGGCCTCCATCTCCTTCTGGACCTGTCTGGCTTTGAAAGGAGTAAGACAACACCCCAAATGGCTTATCGGAGCAGTATTCCTTTACGCCTACTTCATGATTCTTACATATATCCTTATACTACACTAACAAATCTTTCAACTGCGTTCAGTGCTCCTAAGACAGATAGCTTGCTAACCTATCCCACTCCTCAAGCACTTCTTCATTTTATGTATTTTGAGGCACATCAAAATCCACATCATCTGGATTTGATTCTTCACTCTGCAGGGCAGTAACTAACACCTGTTTCTCCAGTTCTTTCTCTCCATTATAATACAGTTTCAACATGTTCACATGATATACCCAATACCTTTTTTTTCTATCTGGCATCTTTACTAGATAGTTCATCTGACTCAATGTTTTCTTCGTTCGATTGGGACCACGAAACCTGGCTTTGAAGGGATGTCCTTTCACTAATAACAGCACTAACATGTCATCCCCATGGGAAAACGTCTGAGTCTCAGAACTTTTATCTGCCACCTGTTTCGTTCTATACTGTACCCACTTTAGGTGCTGGTTAGCTAACTCACCCACTCAATTTAATCTCTCTCTCACCTCTGATACATAATTTAAGTGTGAGATCTCCGACTTTAGTCCAGTATTTTTCTTTAATTAATTTCAACGGTCCTCTCACTTCATGCCTGAATATTAACTCGAAGGGAGTGAACTGAGTAGATTTATTTGGGTCATCTCTAATGGAAAACAATGCGAATGGGATACCTTTATCTCAATAATTCGGGTAATCCTGAAAGTGTACTCTCAACATGGTCTTCAAGGTCTGATGCCATCTTTCTAAAGCTCCCTGGGATCAGGGTGAATCACACTGGATTTAAACTACTGTAAACTAAGGTGTCCATGACCTCCTGAAACATCCTAGCAGTAGAATTTGACCCTTGGTCTGACTAAATATCTCTGGGTCGTCCATACTGTGTGAAGAAAGCTACTAACTCCTCTACTACCCTTTTTGCCATGATACTCCGTAATGGAATTGCCTCTGGAAATCAGGTAGACACATCCATTATGGTTAACAAGTGCTGGTTCCCACTTTTAGTTCTCGGGAGGGGTCCTACACAATCAATTATAACCTGTGTGAAAGGTTCTTCAAATGCGGGAATTGGCAACAAAGGGGCTGGTTTTATTATCGCCCATTGCTTACCTACCGTTTGGTATGTATGACACATACGGCAAAAGTTAACCACACCCTTGTGCTTTCCAGGCCAATAAAAATGTTTTTGTATCTTAGCCTGAGTCTTTCGTACCCCTAGATGACCTCTACAGGTAGTTCATGCGCTAACCATAACACATCCTGTCTGTATGTTACTGGAAACAGTCTGGTGCACTTCGGCCCATTTCTCCTCTGCACTAACCTGCCGTGGTCTCCATTTCCATCTTAGGAATTTATCTTTCAGATAATAAACCTCAGGAATATTCCCCGTTTTCAGAATTTGCATCCACATATATATATATATATATTATCATCCTGTCTTGCTGTTGCAAGTCCCTTAGTCTTTCAGGACTAAACACTTCTGCCTGTTCAAGTTTTGCCTGCACCATTATGTCAAACAGGGTGTCTGCTAACTGAACCTCAACTCCTTCATCTTTTTCTTTACTTTTTACTTCGTGCTGTGACTTATAACAATGGGATCTGGTTACTACACAGACTGAAAAAATGCCAAATCTTCCTTGGGCTCCTCCACAACAATGGTGTCACTCCCACCTTGGATCCTGCCAAATCATTCCCAAGAACAAACTGAATTCCTAGAACTGACATTCTGTCAATCACTCCCACTGTAACTTCCCCAGTCTTGAGGGGAACGCCAAATTTCTGTCCATCTATCCCACAAATTGCCACACTCTTGGGTAACAGATCAGAAAGAGTGCTTATTTGCTCATCCCTATTATTAGAGACTGGTTAGATCCTGCATCTCTGAAAATTATAACTGTGTGTCCTTGTCCCCCTGATGTTTAAGTAAACTTTACCCACAGAGGTGAATGCTTTGAAGATCTCAGGTTCTAACTCCACAGCCAGTCCCTGCCTAGACTGTGCATTCTCCTGCAGCTCCTCGGTTCCTTTTGGGGTCTCCTTTACTACCTTCACTAATGCCACTGTTTTTAAACCACATCTTTTCCCATACTGCCTTTCTTTAACAACCAGTACTGTGGCATTATGTGTCTCACTTTACCACACTGGAAATACCTGAGGCCTTTCACCTCCTGTCAACCCTCTTGGGCTTCTTCGACCTGTGGCAAAATCTTACCTCTGTGCTCGACTCTTGGTTTCGTAATGTAGGATCTTCCTCTCTCCCAACTTCTCTCCCTCATAAGACAATCATCTGGCCAGAATTTCATCCTATGCATCAACATGCATTCATCTGCTAATATTGCTGCTCGCTCACTTCCTGAACTTTCTGTTCCTCCATATGAATTCTTACCAACTCTGGAAATGAGTTTTTAAACTCCTCCAGCAGAATAATCTCTTGTAAAGCCTCAACGGTCTTATATATTTTTAAAGCGTGAACCCACCGATCATAATGACTGTTAATTCTTTCAAATTCAATACCAGTCTGACCTGGTACCTTCTTTATGTTTCTGAAAAGCTGTCTATATGCTTCCGGTACCAATTCACAAGCACTTAAAATAGCCTATTTAACCTCTTCATCATCTCTTGACCACTCATCTGACAGCATGGCAAATACTTCACTAGCTCTGCTTACCAGTTTAATCTGAACTAGCATTACCATAAATCCTCGGACCACTCCATATCCCTAGTCAATTTTTCAAATGAAATAAAGAAGGCTTCAACATCTTTCACATCAAAATGTGGCAAAGTTTTGACGTATTTGTATAAATCACTATCTTCATTTAACCTCCATCCTGTTAACTTCACTTTGCTGACTAATTCGCAACTTCTCAAGTTCAAATTTTCCCTCTGTCTCTCCCTTTCTTCTCTCTCTCTTTGCTCAGCTAAGAGCCTTCTTTCTCTCTTTCTCTCTCCCTTTGTTTATCTTCTCACTCCATTTTCCTCAATTGTAATTTATGTTTTTCTACCTCTACTGCACTTCACTGTTTCTCTGATAACCTAAGTGTTTGAATAACTCCCTTACAATTTCAGCTTTACTTTTGTTCTTGGTTAAACCTAAATCTAACTTATTTGCTAATTCAAAAAGTATGGCCTTTTTCTTGCCTTCTAAACTTCCTTGACAAATTTGAAAATCATCTTCAAATCCCAGAACATCTTTCGCAATTTTACGAGCCATTTCTCTAATTTTTAATTTAATCAAACCACAAGTTACCAAAATTAAACAAACACCTATGTTTTGTTTAAAGATCTAGGACACTAACCTGCAAGTGTTTAAAATCTGTTGTGATTTTTCATACCCCCAAATCTATTCAAATCAGTTCAAATCCTGACAATGAGCCCCCAAGTTGCTATGACATAGGGTAAACAGCTCTCCTAATTTAAACCCGACACACAGAAAAGATTCACACTGTGCTGTAATCTGTGAAAATTCAAGAGGCCAAGAAGTATTTAAAGTAAAAAGTAACAACATTATTTTTTCAAGTACAACAGACAATAATTAACTAACAACTATTTACAACTCATTTATCTAAACCTATCTTTTACCTCCCCCTCTACAATACTGGTCTGATAAAACCCCCGATTAAGATTTACAGAAAACTTCAAATTTCAAAACCAGCCAGCTTTCAAATCTTCTCTTTGTATTTTCCTCTGTCTTCTTTTCTTTTTCCTTGGGGATTTCTGTCTCACAATTCATTGATAGATAAAGGTACCTTTAAGAGAGCTATTCTTTGGGGAGTCTGCCTATGTTGGTGGCATGGCAGTTCTCCTCTCAACTGTTCAATCTTTCATAGTCTTATACCCCAAAGCATTGGATTGTTTCATTAGTTTTTAATAATGTCAATATACTAAATTCAGATTTGATTGGAGGTTGGTATTTGGGCTTTTAATTTAAACTGATTGGCCAAATTTGAATTTGTTTTTTTGTCTCATACTAACTCAGCCAGTACTAACTGCTGGACCAGATGTTACCCTGTAAATTCTTCAGCACTCTGTGTGCTTGGTAAGTCCTTCACTCCGTTAAAAGATACAGTACACTTCTACCCCTTCTTAACACAACCACCAAACCTAAACCAATCATTGTTTTCTTGGAGGCTGGGTAGTTTGCTATGAACAATCGACCACCACACCATACAACCCTGCCACAGCAACCTTTGCAAGACTTGTCAGATCTTTGAAATGGATACTACCATCACACGTGGGAACACCACCCACCATGTACATGGCAGATACCCATGTGACTCAGTCAATGTTGTCTACCTAATAAGTTGCAGGCAAGATGTCCCAAGGCATGGTATATTGACAAGGCCATGCAGATGCTATGACAATGGACAAATAGACACCACACAACAAGCACCAGACAGGAATGTTCTCTCCCAGATAGGGAACACTTCAGCAAACAAGGACATTCAGCCTCTGATCTTATGGAAAGCGACCTTCAAGATACACAACGGCACAGAATCACTGAGCAGAACCCGATAGCCAAGTTGGGTTCATGTCACATGACACCTGACCCCACCATACTGTTTTGTATCTGTAAGATTTTCCTTCCTGTTTTGTTTTGACATTATTACTTTTATAAATTCTCCCTGTGTCTGCGTGGGTTTCCTCCGGGTGCTCCGGTTTCCTCCCACAGTCCAAAAAGATGTGCAGGTCAGGTCAATTGGCCATGCTAAATTGCCCGTAGTGTTAGGTAAGGCGTAAATGTAGGGGAATGGGTCTGGGTGGGTTGCGCTTCGGCGGGGCGGTGTGGACTGGTTGGGCCGAAGGGCCTGTTTCCATACTGTAAACAATCTAATCTAATCTAAAAATTGTTATGATTTCTCTAATTAGTTTGTACAGTTTTGGATTACTTGTTACTTTGGTTAGACCCTTGGCATGTGACTCATATACTGAGGAGGTTGAACAGTTCATCCACTTCACCAACACCTTCCACCCCGACCTCAAATTCACCTGGACAGTCTCAGATTCCTCCCTCCCCTTCCTCGACCTTTCTATTTCTATCTCAGGCGACCGAATCAACACGGACATCTACTACAAACCGACCGACTCCCACAGCTACCTGGACTACACCTCCTCCCACCCTGCCCCCTGTGCTGGGGTCTGTTTGGAGGTGGCGGTAGTGACGGCGGATGATGCGCTGTACATGGAGATTGGTGGGGTGGTAGGTGAGGGCCAGTGGGGTTCTGTCCTGGTGGCGGTTGGAGGGGCGGGGTTCAAGGGCGGAGGATCGGGAAGTGGAAGAGATGCGGTGGAGGGCATCGTCGACCACGTCGGGGGGGAAATTGCGGTCCTTCCCCTGCAACCGCAGGAGGTGTAAGACTTGCGCCCACACCTCCCCCCTCACCTCCCTCTAAGGTCCCAAAGGAAACTTCCATATCCGCCACAGATTCACCTGCACCTCCACACATATCATCTATTGCATCCTCTGCACCCGATGTGGCCTCCTCTATATTGGGGAGATAGGCCGGCTACTTCCGGAGCGTTGCAGAGAACACCTCTGGGACACCCGGACCAACCAACCCAACCACCCTGTGGCTCAACACTTCAACTCCCCCTCCCACTCCACCAAGGATATGCAGGTCTTTGGACCTATCACCCTCACCTTGACCTCTTTCCACCTATCACATTTCCGACGCCCCTCCCCCAAATCCCTCCTCCCTACCTTTTATCTTAGCCTGCTGGACAAACTTTCCCCATTCCTGAAGAAGGGCTTATGCCCGAAACGTCGATTCTCCTGTTCCCTGGATGCTGCCTGACCTGCTGCGCTTTTCCAGCAACACATTTTCAGCTCTGATATCCAGCATCTGCAGACTTCACTTTCTCCTCATGTGACTCATATATATGAGCGAGTTTTGAGAAGATTTGTAGCTCAGGTTGATGTTTTGGATGTAGGTTTGCTCGAGGAGCTGAAAGGTTCATTTCCAGATGTTTCATTACCTTATGAGGTAACATCTTCAGTTGACTTTATGCAAAGCAATGCTGAAACTTACTGCTTTCTATTTATATGTTGGGTTTCTTTGGGTTGGTGATGTCATTTCCTTTGGCAATGTTATTTCCTGTGGTGAATTCACTTCCTGTTCCTTTTCTCACTGGGTGGTAGATGGGGTCTAACTCGATATGTTTGTTGATAGAGTTCTGGTTGGAATACCATGCTTCTAGGAATTCTCGTGCATGTCTTTGTTTGGCTTGTCCTAGGATTGTCCCAGTCGAAGTGGTGTCCTTCTTCATCCATATGTGAGGGTACTAGTGAGAGAGAGTCATGTCTTTTTGTGGCTAGTTGGTGTTCATGTATGGTGTGACGGGGCTAGGAAAGATGGTCCCAGTGCAGAAAACTCCATTGGTTGTGGTGTTGATGATATCTATGGCTTGTGTGTCAACATTTTGAACTGGGAGCTCCAAGGTGTCAGTACACTGAAATTTCCCTCTGTACAGTTCATGAAGCTCCCTTACTGATCTAACCCATTGCTGGGACTTCACATCATCTATTGCATCCTCTGCACCCGATGTGGCCTCTAGTGCTGGGTTTGTGACCTGGTACTGGTTCTCCTGCTCCTCCCAGTGCAAGTGTGTTCTGATGATAATCTTTCCGGTCCTTGTTGTGTTGCCTCTTCAGCTATCAAGAGCAGTTGTTGCAACTTCTTTGAAAAGTGATGAGTGATTCCTATCCTAAAGCAGTAAAGTGACTGAGACAAAGAGAGGATCCATAAGAATAGGTCAGCGCAATGGTATTCTGGTCCACAGTGGATGTCCTGCTACTGCATTAGTTAATGATGAGGGAAATGATTCCACAAAGTGCTTCGGGCTGTTTAATCTAACAGCTGGAAGTGGAAGTTGGGGAGACTCAAGAATTCAATACCCCATCAGTTATCTTTCCTGGAGGAAAGGTGGGCTCCCAAAACTCCTGTGGACCCTCAAATTGATTTGGATATCCAGATTCAGATACCTGAAAAATGGATAACGAGGAGTAGGAGGAAAATCAGGAAAAATGCAACACAACATGCATCTGCCCAGAATACAATACTGATAAAATATACAGAATAAATTCCCAACGTACTGATCTTTGGGAGATATAAAAACTGCCCTGTTTGGCCCTCCGTCCACTACTAATGGATCATTTTCACAATGCCCAGCCATAACATTTCTCATTGAAATACGCTTCTTCTAGGTACAGAAGATTTTCAAATGACTTCCTCAAAATGGCACATAAAACTACAGGATCTGAGTGATATAAGGGTAACAGTGATACAGGAGAACTTCAAGAGTGCAGGTGAGTAATATACAAAGAGAGGTGGGTGGGTTTGGATTTGCTATCTTGTATTCTGACCTTGGTGTCAGGGTTTGGAATGGGGTTGGGCACTTTGGTTTGTAACTGTCTGATATAATATACGATGTCTATGTTTTCGACACAGGTTGATGTCTTGATGGGTTGATGAATTTACCTGCTATAATCCTATGGGAGCCCCTGTTTTGGTGCCCATCCATACCACTCCCCTCACCTGACACAGACCTGTTCCCCAGTTCTGATCTAGTGATATACTCTATCCATATTTGCTGGGAAGTTAGAATTTGGTGTTTGTAAAATTGTAAAAATTGTAAAATGCTAGGGGTGTGGAGGAAGGGAAGCATTACATGGTCCTTTTGAAAGATGATGATTTTTCTGCGCGTGGAGATTTAAAATGTATGTACGTGAGCAACAGGCTGTGGGTTTGTAGATGTACAGAGAGCACTGAACTGAAACATGTGTATTGAAAAACCATACAGTCAGCAGGCTAAGCAGCAGTTCTTACCAAGACATCAGTCTTTTGAATTTAGCCAATTTGAACCAGGTACTTAGTTACCAAAAACATATTAAATTTAAATCTGATGGTTTTGACAACATAGGACCAATCCTATTGCAAGAAATATTGATATGTCATCACGATATAAAAGAAGGGAGCAGTTGGACAAACGGCCCAGAGCTGACAGCCCTCAGCACGAGAGATAGATGACTGTGCAAACCAGCAACTCTATATCTTAGAAGAAGCACCATCTGAATAACAATGGTACCAATGACAGAGAAGACATTCTTGACAAAAGGATTGACAGAGAAGGCACAGAACATGCTGGAAGATGCAAAACCTAGCTGCAGTTTCAACTAAATTCTATTGTTTTGTTTTGAGAGTGGTTCTTGTATTTGTTAGAATAGCATACTATTAGAATTCTGTTTTATTCAGGAATAATTAGTAGTTAGAACATATTTTTTTAACAGAGGTAGTGTTTTTTATTTGAATTCTGGTTATACTTTTTTTCTTTCAATAATCCCCACACTACCATCAAATAGCAGTTATGCTTATTTTCCCCAGCACCCACTTGTGTGCATGGACAGATGTAGGATACATAGAATAGATTTATTTGGTTTGTTAATAGTTTAATTGATTTGGTCATTGTTAGAATTATATAAATGAATTGTATTTGTTGATTTTAAAGTGAATGTCAGGGATTTATTTTATTCAATCACTAGAAGTTGCTGAAAAGCAGTTTACGTGACTTTTCAAACTCTTTTTACAGATTATAAGGCGAATTACCTCTCTTTGGATGTTTCGGTTTTATTTTTCAGTGGGGGGCGGTTCAACCTCTGCTTTATAACAGTGACCCAGTGAGAAGCCTCCCAAGTCTGGCTGTTTCTCTTTGCCAATCTTTGCAACTTCATTGGAGAGAGGTGGGTGGTTCCATTCTGGCTTCAGCTGTACCAAAGTGGTAAAGAGTCAAGAGAGCAACAGGAAAGGACAGGTTAAAATTATTCTGGTTCATGATCTACATCTCCTCAGGGTGTGGGTTACTGTCGGGGTAAATGTTTCCACACATTCATGGGGCAGATTTAATGTGACAGCTAAAGGTAAATATTTATGAACAGCACAGAACCGTACATCTGGTCAGCTACCATTCAGGAGAAAAGGAGAACCCTGGAAACTCCTTTAAGCTCTCAAAATGATTTTGGTTTTCTTTGTTCATTCATGCTGACACAGGATGTCAGCCTGTGTCACTCATCCTTAAGATAAAGGAGCAGAAATAGGCCATTCAGACCAAGTCTGCTCTGTCACTCAGTGAGATCATGGCTGATCTGATCATCCTCAACTCCACTTTCCTGCCTTTTCCCTATAACCCTAATTCCCATCATTGATTAAAATTTATCTCAGCCAAGTATATGCTTATTTACTTAGCCTTGATTTCCCTCTGCAGTAAAGAATTTACAGATTGACTACCATCTGAGAGAAGGAATGCATCCTCACCTGTATTAAATGTGCAACCCCTGATTCCAACATTATGCCTTCTAGTTCTGGACTCTCCCACGAGGAGAAACCACCCTATCCAATCTACCCTATCAAGTCCCTTAAGAATCTTGTATGTACCAATAAGGTCTCTTCTCATTCTTCCAAACACCAATGAGTACAGAGCCAATCTGTTCAATGTCTCCTCATAAGCTGAATCCTTTATTCCCGATGTCAGCCTTGTCTACAGTACCTCCAATGCCAGTATATCTTTCCTTCAATAATAGGCCAAAACTGTTCTCAGTATTCAAGCTATGGTCTGATTAGTTCTTTGTATATTTTTAGAAAGACATCCCCATTTTTAAACTCCATTCCCATTCCATTCCCTTTGCCTTTCCTATTACCCTCTGAACTTGGATGCTCATATTCAGTGATTCCAAATTCCTATTTGGTCCTCAATCCACTGGCTTGCTAGATGTTTACAGAAGGCACTTAGAGTCATTCACAATACTGTGTGCAGTCAGGAGTTGCATGTCATTCTGAACTGGTAAGGATGACACATTTTTTCCTAATGAATGTAAGTCAGGTTTTTATAATGGCATCAGTTGTCCCAGTCACCAATATTGAGATGTGCTTTTCATTTCAGCTGGCAATATCATAAGTATAAATCACCGGGAAAAATACAACAAAGCAAATGTTTTCTAAGAATCGAGGGCATCTTTAAAATACACAGGATAAGGTTCCCAATACACTGTCATTGGTGAGGCAGAAAAACTGTCCCATTCTCCACAACTGCCAGCTATTGCCACATGTCCCGGCAACAGCTTTCTAATTCGCATCTGGTTCTTCGCTGAAAATCTGACAAATCAGAGTTTGGGCGAAGACTCAACTGATTCAGAGGTCAGCTCAGAAGGCAAGGTGGAACATCTGGATGGACATAAGTGACAGCCTCATTTCTGTTTGATAAAGTTAACAGTAATATTCATATTACCAGTTCAGTTTCTGGTCAATGTTAAGACTCAGTATGACCTCATAATTTCTGTTAAATGATGACCAAATCACTGCTGTGGAGACAATAGCTAAAGTGTTTGCTCATTTGAGTTTTACAACCCAGACAGAAAAAGGCGGACCCTGGCACAGGTTCATCCAGAGAGAAATAGTCAACAACAGTACAGGTGTTTTTAATTTCGCACTCTCCAAAATAGTCAGGGCAGAAGGGAGAAGTCCTGAGTTACTTACAAGAAAACTTCATAAGCAGAAGCTCTGCATGGTGTCAGATTGGAAGAAATCCTATAAGGCTTTTGACGAGATGAGTTGAAGGAAACCTAGCCTGATATGAATAGTGAGCAAAGATGGCAGCTTGTTTAAAAGGAGAGCTTGTTTTAAAGGGACAGGCATTAATTGAAGAGAATTGCATTGAATAAAAACACAGAACCTTGCAAGAATGGAAACTGAACACAGTCATGCCCAATAAATAAGGAATGATTATCATGGAAATACAGATGACCCTTCACTGAGGCTTCAGTGTCTACAAGGTGTTGGTAGGGGGTTAACGTTTCTTTCTATTTTTAAAGAGATTGTTTCAAATACATGTTGGATAGCTTCACATTCTTTGCGTAATTCTTTTGTGTAATAATCTTTGAGGTTCTTTTTCATGGTCAAACTGCATGAAGTTATACAGTGTTGTGATCATTTATACATGGAGGGTTTTTTTTAAAATTACTATCATATATACACATGTATATGTCAACCTCTTACATATGGAAAATACAAGATCTTTTTGGCCAAATATCTTGTGTATAAGTAGACCCTGCTATATCGCATTATAAACCTCTTACAAAGGAAACTGAATTAACGCACTTCAATGAAATCACATTTATTCATTCCGGTAACTCTACCCTTCGCTCTTTGTTTAATATATTGCGTCTCTATTTATTCATTCATTCATTACTCTACTTACCGCACTTTACTCCAGCACGTTTTCATTCATTCATTCAGACCGGTACTTAGTCTATCGATACTTATCACACTTTGTTCACTATACGTCCAAAAGTTAATATCGTTAAAAAGTTAATCATTGTAATTGTGTCATTATATCTGAATAAAAGTGAGATGTATTAGCTACATACTGGTATATTTTAAATTCTTTGACAAATTTGTTAATGTTGTTGAGGATCATAACATGCGAGAGTAAATAGGCAGGGAACGGAAGAAATTGGTGGGAAAGTTCAAGACGCTTACACATTCAGAATTTAATAAATGTTTCATTTTAAGTGTGCCATTACACCAGGCCATGATGATGTTGAACAGCGATTTCGCAGGATTTGACGTTAAATTTTCTCTTGCTTTTATCCAGTAATTACTTTGACTGTAATTCATTGTGTTTTTCTTCTTTATCTGGAATTAGTTGTGCGATCAAATGGACTTTTGCAAATAATATGGTATTTCGAACTACAGCATGAATTTCAGCCCCTCAAAACTTGTGCCTGCGTATTAGTCAACACTCTAAATTGAACCTTTAAAAATAGTCTTTAAAATTTGACCTATACGCGAGTATATACGGTAATTAATTCATTTGCATCATGTTTTACTAGATTTAAAATGTCTTTTTCCCAGTTGATACTAGAACATGCTGTTCTGAGAAGCCGTCCTGAAAATTCATGTTGGAATTGTCCTCGAGACTACATTTGGAGATTAAAATAGCCCATGATTACTCTTGTTCCTTTCTTACAGATTTCCATTATTTCTTGAAATAAGCTTTAAGGCCCAATAAACTGCTCACACCAGGGACTACTTTTCCTTAGTATTTTCCAATTCCACCCAAACTAATTGTACATTGTCAACTTTTGAGTCATTAACATTTCTCACTTCTGTACCACCCTCTTTGTGAACAATGACATTTTTTCCCTTATTCTTCAAAAACATCAAATACTTTTGAATATTCAATTTCTAACTTTGGTCATTTTGCAACCATATCTCTATAATGGCTACCAAATAATAGTGGCCATTTATTTCTATTTGCACTGTCGATTTGTTAATCTTGTGATGAATAAAATAATTGTAAAACAATTTACAATTGTTCTCAAACAAGGTCAATTTTCGTAAAATTTGCCAGTCAAAGCACTGGATACTAATTCTATGTGCATGAATAATTATGTCAATCAGTTACCAACACCTCTGAGAAAGCTGCCTGATCTGCACAGGTGCAGATTCTGCCTGTTGGAGGCTATGTGTCTGATAATGTCACCCTTACCACATATACAGGAACCTGTGAAATATGCCTAGACATAAATTGCAGTCCATTGTCATAGTCATTTCTAAAGGGAAAAGTAGTATGTTATGAGACGCCTCTGGAACAGGTAGAACTTCAGACCAGGCCTTCCAGCTCACAGGTAGGGACACGACCACTGCAGCACAAGGGACCAAAGGCAACACTGTAATGTGTGCTTGGCAATATTAGAATGTGATTTCAAAGTGCAAACACCCTCAGCTCTATCAGTTCAATTTTCAGGTTGTAGTCTCAAAAAGAAAGGATCTGAGCTCTCACAGCATGCAGCTTTTGTTTATGGAGGGGACATGGGCATTGTTAGCTCAGCTAATATTTATTGCCCGATCTTCGTTGACTCAAGAAAGGGGAGGCGAACTGCCTTCCGGAAATGCTGCAAGCCATTTTTTAGATTAGATTAGATTAGATTAGATTACAGTGTGGAAACAGGTCCTTCGGCCCAACAAGTCCACACCGACCCGCCGAAGCGAAATCCACCCATACCCCTACATTTACGCCTTATCTAACACTACAGGCAATTTAGCATGGCCAATTCACCTGACCCTGCACATCTTTGGATGGTGGGAGGAAACCGGAGCACCCGGAGGAAACCCACGCAGACACGGGGAGAACGTGCAAACTCCACACAGTCAGTCGCCTGAGACGGGAATTGAATCCGGGTCTCTGGCGCTGTGAGGCAGCAGTGCTAACCACTGTGCCACCGTGCCGCCCATTTTGTTAGGTTTTGGGGAGTTAGGAGGATGTTAATATCATTGAATGTCAAGAGGCAATGTTGTTGGAAACGGTCATTGCCTGGCATTTGCATGGTGTGAATGTTACCTGCCCCTTGTCAGCCCAAGCCTGGATATTGTCCAGATCTTGCTGTCCACTACACCTCCAATTTGGTGTCATCTGCAAACTTACTAACTGTACCTCTTATGCTCACATCCAAATCATTTATGTAAATGACAAAAAGTAGAGGACCCAGCACCGATCCTTGTGGCACTCCACTGGTCACAGGCCTCCAGTCTGAAAAACAACCCTCCACCACCACCCTTTGAGCCAGTTCTGTATCCAAATGGCTATTTCTCCCTGTATTACATGAGATACAGCCTTGCTAATCAGTCTCCCATGGGGAACCTTGTCGAACGCCTTACTGAAGTCTATATAGACCACATCTACTGCTCTGCCCTCATCAATCTTCTTTGTTACGTCTTCAAAAAACTCAATCAAGTTTGCGTTGTTGTGGTTCTGTTCGCCGAGCTGGGAATTTGTGTTGCAGACGTTTCGTCCCCTATCTAGGTGACAACCTCAGTGCTTGGGAGCCTCCTGTAAAGCGCTTCTGTGATGTTTCCTCCGGCATTTATAGTGATTTGTATCTGCCGCTTTCGGTTGTCAGTTCCAGCTGTCCGTTGCAGTGGTCGGTATATTCGGTCCAGGTCGATGTGCTTATTGATTGAATCTGTGGATGAGTGCCTTGCCTCTAGGAATTTCCTGGCTGTTCTCTGTTTGGCTTGTCCTATAATAGTAGTGTTGTCCCAGTCTAACTCATGTTGCTTGTCATGGGCTTGTGTGGCTACTAAGGATAGCTGGTTGTGTCGTTTCGTGGCTAGTTGGTGTTCATGGATACGAATCGTTAGCTGTCTTCCTGTTTGTCCTATGTAGTGTTTTGTGCAGTCCTTGCATGGGATTTTGTACACTACATTGGTTTTGCTCATGCTGGGTATCGGGTCCTTCATCCTGGTGAGTTGTTGTCTGAGAGTGGCTGTTGGTTTGTGTGCTGTTATGAGTCCTAGTTGTCGCAGTTGTCTGCAACCCAAAGGACTAGCCACACTACCATATATCAAGAGCATTTCCGAACTGACAGCCAGACTACTGCGACCACTAGGATTCAAACAGCACACAAACCAACAGCCACTCTCAGACAACAACTCACCAGAACGAAGGACCCGATACCCAGCATGAGCAAAACCAATGTAGTGTACAAAATCCCATGCAAGGACTGCACAAAACACTACATAGGACAAACAGGAAGACAGCTAACGATCCGTATCCATGAACACCAACGAGCCACGAAACGACATAACCAGCTATCCTTAGTAGCCACACACGCAGATGACAAGCAACATGAGTTCAACTGGGACAACACTACTATTATAGGACAAGCCAAACAGAGAACAGCCAGGGAATTCCTAGAAGCAGGGCACTCATCCACAGATTCAATCAATAAGCATATCGACCTGGACCCAATATACCGACCACTGCAACAGACAGCTGGAACTGGCAACCAGAAGCGGCAGAGACAAACCACTATAAATGCCGGAGGAAACATCACAGAAGCGCTTCACAGGAGGCTCCCAAGCACTGAGGATGTCACCTAGACAGGGGACGAAACGTCTGCAACACAAATTCCCAGCTCGGCGAACAGAACCACAAC
>NW_025213456.1:0-4501 GCF_004010195.1 Chiloscyllium plagiosum | reverse complement strand
AGAAATTTACTTCCTTTACTTCCTGTTCTTTGACAGTACCTTGGAAGCTCTGAGACATCATCTGTGTACATATAACCCTCCCACAAAATACAGACACTGTATAAATATCTTACTTTTGGCATGGTGGAACCTGGTAAATCAGCCACCATTAATACATTTCTCTCAGCTCTGGATCCAAGTAGAAGAACGATAAGTTGTGTCCCAACTGGAGTCCATCCTGATTCTTTCAATCAAGGTACCCTCTCCCACCTATTTTTGAAATTAAAACCTTAGAATGTGGGCATTGTCGGCAAGGCTGGTACTTAGTGCCCACCCTTTCTCACCCAGATACAACCAAGTGACAACTAGGTCTCCATATTTAGAATCAACCCATTTCCTTGCACTTGGGCCTTAATCTTCTAAACCTTTCCTATCCATGTCTAAATGCTTTATAAGTGTTGTCACATAGAGACCCGGCTTGGAAAGAATGACAGCTGCCCTTTCCTTCAGGCAGATTAATGACACAGATATTTAAAACAATCTAATAGCATCAGTAACTGAGACTGGCACTTAAAAGATTTTTAAAGCTGATGTTCCACTATTAAATTGGGTGTTTTTTACCCTTCAAAATTTCACATTCTTGTGATTAGTCCTGATCAGTACAAGGTGAAAAGTTTGAAATGACCAAGCAAATATTTTGTTCAATTTGTAAAGTGTGATTTGAACTCACAGATTCTGCATTATTAGACAGCCACAGAGTCCTACGACATGGAGGCACGCCCTTTAGCCCAAACTAGTCTATGCTAGTCCATCAACACTGATACCATTTCCCTGCACTTGGCCCACATTCTTCTCAACCTTTCCTATCCATGTATTTGTCTGAATACCTTTTTAAATGTTGTTCATGTACCCGCCTCAACAAGTTCCACTGGTTGTTGATTCCACATGCGTATCACTGTGTGTAAAAAGGTTGCCCATCAGGTTCCCTTTTATTCCTTCCCCTCGAATCTTAAACTCTAGTCCTTGATTCCCCGTCCCTGGGAAAAAGGACTGAGTGCATTCACCCTATCCATGCCTCAAATGTCCTAGTTTGTCCAACCTCTCCCTATAACTCAGACCCTTGAGTCCTAGCAACATCCTTGTAATTTTCTTCTGCATTCTTTCCAGTTTAATAACATCCTTCCTATAGCAATGTGACCAAAACTAAACACAATCCTCCAAGTGTGGCCTCACCAATATCCTGGACAACTGCAACATAACTTCCCAACTTCAGTGCCCTGACTGATGAAGGCCAGTGTGCCAACAGTCTTCTTCATTGCCCTACGTACCTGTGAGTCCACTTTCAGAGAATCATGCATCTGAACCCCAAGATCCCTCTGTTCCACTACACTCCTTAAGGTCATGTTATGTAGCTTGTACGTGATCTTATCCATAAATTTGACTTTTATGTGGACAATTAATTTTATTGCAGCAACACATTAAGCCAGATCGCAGAAAGTGAGGACTGCAGATGCTGGAGAACAGAGGCGTGAGTGTGGTGCTGGAAAAGCACAGCAGGTCAAGCAGCACACAAGGAGCAGGAGAATCGATGTTTCAGGCATAAGCCCTTCATCAGGATTCTTGAGAGTTGAATTCTATTCTGGCAGTTTGTTGGGAGTGTCTGAATTAATATTCAAAGTTTCATTTTTAGGATGTTAAAGCAAACACTACATAAGCCTTCACTGATCCCACAGCCATTATCTTAAATAGCAGAGGAAGTCTTCCTAATGACTCGGAACAATATTTATCTTCTGACCATGTTGAAAACAAATGATTTGCTATTTAACTCATTGCTCTTTGTGGGTCCCTGCTGTTCAGAAATTGATTCCCATATTTTCTGAGTTACAGCAGTGAGCAGATTTCAGAATGTTGTTTCACTTACAGTAAAGCGCTTTGGGTCATGCTGAGGATGTCAGAGAAACTGTATAATTGCATATCTTTTTAAAAGTTATTTGACAGCTCAAGTCCTACAAGTCAAACTCATTGCAGTTTTGGGATAGTGCTGGTTGGAATTCATTTAAACATGCGGACAAGAGAAAGAAGCCATTAACAATGGTCCTGGAAGGAAGGGTGCCACCAGGAACCAATGTGAGTTTAAATAACTACTTCATACTAAATTCAAACACTTCCAATGAGGAATGAGGAAGGGCAATGTTTACATAACAAAGCTTTGTATATGTCAGCAGCAGCTAAACTGGTAGCACTTCCATTTCACAGCAAGTTAGTTGTGTGCTCAGTTTAACTTCAGAGACCAAGGCACATTGTGCCAGAACTGAAAAAGTGCTAGATTTCTCAAAATATTAAAGTGATACTTCAGTCTGCCTTTTCCACTTTATGAATTTTGCACATTGTTAGCCTGTGGCATGTAGCACCATGCATAATTGCAGAGTTACATAGGATCCCTCACTTTGTCACTCAATGATTTCTGCCCATTAATCATTTTCACCAGCAGCTGTGTTCTATCCCACACTCTTGGATACAGTTTAGAGCAACAATGCGCAGATCTACATGTACTCTCTCCCTTTAGTAATTTTCATCCTGAAGGCATACCTTTCCAGAGTTTGTTCATAATCGACTAAGCAACATGCCTAAGTCACTGTTTTATCATCTGATCCAAGCATTCAGCTCTACAGCATGCCTACAGACTATTTGCAAGTCTGAACTAATCACGCCCCTTTTAAGGGGAAAGTGAGCACTGCTGATGAAGATCTGGACCCTGAGGTGGTGGTGGGGTCTCTCTGGTCCATGATCGGTCAATAAGCACTCACAGTCAGTCTGGTTCTTTAAGACTTCACTCTTTATTTCTTCATACGGCAGGTTACAGAGCGTCCAGGAACACAAAAGTTGAGCACTTCTGTATTCCTCGGAGGAGCTGCACACATGGCTTAAAACAAAGACATTTTTATGTTTTTCTTAAAGAAGGGTACAGGCTGTGATCGCACTGTATATTTCAAACAATTACCAATCAATACACGATATTGCATTATTTGACAATTGCTTGGTCCAATGATATTTCCTGGGAGCCAACCTTATTTTCCAATGCTTAGGCCACTCTTATCTCACGAATCGAGCGACTGCACTGCACCCAAAGGTCAGTCAGGATGGCTAGTAATGTCTTATCTAGTTGAGTTATTTCTATGCTTTAAAAGGGTGCATTGTCTACTAATCTCTATTGAAGCAGACTGTGGCTAGTCACTTATGCAGCTTTAGCAGAATTGTCAGTTTGCATCGAGAAGCCATCTTGTTGTCACCTAAGTCATTAAGAGCATCTTGTTAGGCAGTTGCCCCTGACTACGAGTCACCTCAGCCTGTATTCAGGTTTCAGATCCTCAGAGGCTGGATATCAGAGACGAAGAGTGTGGTGCTGTAATCTTCTGCTCCTCGAATGCTGCCTGACCGGCTGTACTTTTCCAGCAGCACACTCTTCGACAGCCCTTTTAGGACTCTGCCCTTTTTAATCCATGATGTGGAGATGCCGGTGTTGGACTGGCGTAGACAAGTTCAGAAGTCACATGACACTAGGTTATAATTTAACATGCTTTTTGAGCACCGCTTCTTCATCAGGTGAAATGTGATGAAGGGTATCACTTAGTAAGTGTCACCTGATGAAGGAGCAACACCTTTGAAAGTTTGTGATTTCAAATAAACCTTAGATGATAACTTGATGTCATGTGACTTCTGATCTTTTTCATCACTCATACCAAAGCCTTTAAGGAACATCTCTCAACACAAAGCATGTGCTCAGAACCCAAAACACAGGGGTTATCATAAAGTCAAGAGTTAATGTTGAATTGAAACGCAACATTAGGTTCTCAAGTTATTCTGTGTAATAATGTGGAAACACAGCAAATTCCCACAAACAGGAAAGTGATAAATCAATAAATTGTTGGCTCAAACCAACAATTTATCGATTTATCACTTTTCTGTTTGTGGGAATTTGTTGATGGGAGTCTTGATCTAATATTTCATGCAAATGATGAAACTAAGCCAAGCCTGAAAGTAAGAAAATTTTGCATAATTCTACTGTTCCAATAAACTGCTTCAATATACAATAATGAAATCAGTTAAAGGGGTTTGTAACTGGGTATATGCAGAAACATCTGAAGAAAATATGGAGAAGCAATGCAATATATTAAAAATGTACTTGTTCTGAGACTACAGAAAATTCAAAATACCTTTTCAGACTCCATGTTAAAAATGAATCATTTGAATTAAGCAGCTTCATTCCAAGAAAGATCCATATCTTTCACAGAGTGTGTTTGCTGAGTGGTAAAGTGGCTGTGGACATTGCTTTGACCCACAGGATCACGCTGGCAATCACCTTTTGCATGGCCTGGGACAGTGCACAGGTCGGCATCAGCGGCAGCAAGGAGACTAATGTGATTGGGCTTTGGAACAGTTGCAGGCTGAGGGTCTCAGTGTTTTGGGCACCATCTGCCACTGAGCAAAAAGGACTGTGAGGAGCATTACTTATAATGTGTTC
>NW_025213455.1:30438-33190 GCF_004010195.1 Chiloscyllium plagiosum | reverse complement strand
GGAATGGGTGATCCCTCATGTTTAACAAATGAATTATAACTTTGCATGTTATACGTAAGTTGAAGCATTCTATCCACAGCTAATCTGTCAGGATCCATTAGAATGTTTATCAGAACTTAGGCTGACATAGTCTATTCAACAAATCAAGTCTGCTCCACAATTCATTACCATTATGGCTGATTGATGATCCTCAAATCCGCCTTCTTGCCTTATCCCCATAGCTCTTGATTCCCTCACTGCTTAGAAATCTGTCCACCACCTGCTTTGATTAGACTTAGCGACAGGGTTTCAACAGGCCTATCATTCAGTAACCCTCTGAGAGAGAAGGCACTCCTCACCTCCCTCATAAAGATATGCTCTCTTTGACTGAGGCTGTACCCTCTGGTCCTGGACTCTCCCACAAATTGAGACAACCTTGTTGGCAATGGGTCTGTCAAGCCTACTGACAATCTGTTTTTGTTTTCATTGAGATCTCCTCTCATTCTTCCAAACTCCAATGAGTTTTTCACTTAGCTACTTAAGCTCACTCCATAAGAAAATACCTCAATTCTCAGGATTAATTCTGTGGAGCTTTTCCCATCTGCTACCAATATGTCTGTTATCTCCTCTACAGATTTCCTTAGAAAATTAGAGCAGAACCGTTCACATTTTTGCACGTTCAGTCTGCATAGAAACGTGTACATGTTTAGAATGATATTTATGCACCACCACATTTGAAATAATTGCTAATAGTGCATTCGAATTTCCTATAATTGCTGAATTGCATGCCTACTTTTTAACTGTCAAGCCTGAAATTCCTGAGTCTTTTCTCTTGTAAATTAGATTCACTCTTCCATTTTACCTGACAAAGTTAATCAGTACAAGCTTTACAACGCTATATGTCAGATGCCAACTTTTTGTGCACTCACCTTATTTTTTTCTATCTCATGATAAACTCCTTGCATCATCCTCACCACTTGCCTTCCCCACTTCTGCTTGTGTTACTCACAAATATGGAGGTAGTACTTTCATTTCTATCACCCAACTCATTGTGCGGTTAGTAATTCCGGCCCCAGCACTGATCCCTCTGGCACTGCACTGGTTAAAGCTCATTACCCCAAAAATAGTTCCGAGATGCTTCTCTTTCAGCGGATCTGCTCTGCAGACATGTTATACTCAATTAAACTATCAAGTGAGAGCAGGAATTAAACCCATGCTATTAGTATCGTTCTGTTTGATAGACTAGCTATCTCGGCAACTGAACTTGCCAACACCCAGTGTCTGATACAACTGAAACATTAACATCTACATTTATATTCAATGTTGCTCACAATAACTGATACAATTCTGTGACGTTGCCTCGTTACTTATTTTATCTACATAAAACGTTTTACAAATAAAGCAGAAGTGCACGCAGCAGATTGCATTGCTTTATATAACTCTGTCATCGCTCATCTTATTTTCCTTCTTCTATTGGACGATTTCGCAATTCCTCATCTCAGACATTTGCTTCATCTTGTTCATCTGACGTCCTCATTACGTTTGTCAAACCATACAAATGTAATGGAGATGGATTATTTGCATAAATTTAAGAGTGGGGGTGCATGTATTCATATTCCCGTTAAGAAGGGGATCAAGCATTTTTGAGGGTCGAGGAGAATGTTGGATACAAATCGGAAAGGAGTCAGTCATGATCTTGTTGAATGTCAGAACGCGAGGCGCCAAATAATCTACATCAGCTTCTAGTTTCTATGCATATTCCTGTACAATTGCTTTCCAGATGACCTCCTTTTCATCAATATTACCTAGAACATGACAGTACAGTATAAGCCCTTCGGCCTTCGATTATGTGCCGACCCACAGAGCCAACATCAAAAAAACCATCTAACCTATACAGATTAAAAATGACAGGTAAACAACACACAGCCCAAACCTCATACTATGATTTGTTTTTCTCCACGTTACAATACCAAGGCAGCAGAAAACTCTTACTAGTGCCAAAAAGACATCAAACACCTGAATTCCTTTTCTAAAGGGGGTGATGACCTCGACAGTGAAAACGTATCTCTGGCCAGATCTGTGTAATGAAGGGAATTCTTATACCACACGGTAAGAATGCAGTTACCTTTAGCAGAGTGAAATGTAGACTGAGTATACTTTTTGAAATTTGGATCACTGTGTGAATTCAGGGCAACGGGGGAGAGGTGTTTTCAATACGGTTTACTCCAAGAAGGAAATTTTCCAGAATGGGATGTGATTGGAAGTTGTAAAACAGCGTGAATGGAGAGGCCGAGCCACACCGTATTAAACGTTATGCTGTGACTGACCTATCTCCCACATTGCCGCCCCCACTGCACTCTCATTCACTTGTACTGTTTCAAATCAGTCTCCACACAGTTGGAGGCCGGCACGGTGGCTCAGTGGTTAGCACTGCTGCCTCAGAGCACCAGGTACCCGGGTTCATTTAGAGCCTCGGATGACTGTGTGGAGTTTGCATGTTCTCCCTGTGTCTGCGTGGGTTTCCTCCGAGTGTTCCGTTTTCCTCCCACAGTCCAAAGATGTGCACGGCAGGTGAATTGGCCACACTAAATTGCCCATAGTGTTCGATCCATTAGAGCGAAATGGGTCTGGGTGGATTACTCTTCAGAGGATCGGTATGGACTTATTGGGCTGAATCTAATCTAATGTAAACATCCTGTCATTGCTGCTCACAGTGCAGTATCCTTCACACCGGGGAGACAAAACAGAAACTGCTTTGAGGAACACTCCCACT
>NW_025213455.1:27663-30036 GCF_004010195.1 Chiloscyllium plagiosum | reverse complement strand
ACCCGAAAGATGAACTCTGCTTTCATTCCACAAGATGCTGCCAGACCTGCTTAGTTTCTTCAGATATGTCTGTTTTTGAACTAGTTCCACAGATATCTGTCACAGATGCTCAAAAGCTCTGTCCAACACGGAGCGCTGTGTACCAGGGAAGTGAACAATAACACCAGGTTCACAGATTCATTGGCTCTGAAGGTGCATAAGGCTGCATCATGGGCACTGCAGAGCTCTTCATCATGGTCAGGGAGGGAAACAGAGGGAAACACATTCATTTTAAATATAGAAGATGTCATTACGGGAATGGAAAAGATTGAGATGAATAAGTTAAAGAATTTAAATAATGTAACAAATTGGAGGCGTGACACCATGAAGAGATCCTAACAGAATAAGAATGTGAAAATCCTTATAAATGTCTTCTGCACTTTTTCCCGTTTAATAACTGAAACCTACATTACATTCATCACATTTCCAGTATTTCCCCGCGGCGCTGGAACCGACGTGACAACGCCAATGGATTACAAAGCATGATCGATAATTAACTCCTTTACAACAATCCCGTTTTCATCGTTTGTTCCATGGTGCAGGTATCCTTGTCTCTTTCTGGTTGCTTGGTTAATTAAAACCTTGTCCTCAAACAAAACAAATCTGTAACTTAATTGCTCCTGGGAAATGTGCCATGTTTTTTGGACTTTTAAAACAAATGAAATCTCTCTCCACAGTCACCACGCTAACATGGACTTGGCTGTGTCTTGGTAATTTTTTCCAGTCACACTGAGATTTGAAATATTCGCCCACAAACAGAATACTCACCTTTCCTTCCACATGAAAAGGCCAATGATCGGCATGGATCAAGTAACTATCAAAACTGAACATGAAATTCAATTTGAATTTCTCATCCGTAAATCCGCCATTTCAGTACCGTACAGAGAAAACAAGATATCACCGTTAATACCGGATGGATCTTTATAAGACAATGATAGTATTAAATTATAGTTTCCTTGTTCCCCCAAAGCTTTAAATCTCAGTCTCACAATTTCTCTCTCTTGTTAACTGAAGACCAAACCAATCTCCTCACTTCTTTCCTCCACACCCAGTTCTCTCACTCTCTCTCCTCTCCTTGAATTCAGCTTCCTAGCACTCTCTCTCCTCTCCTTGAATTCAGCTTCCTAGCTCCTGCCTGCAGGCGAAGAACCAAAAAACAAAGAGGTGGCACGATGGCACTGCTGCCCCACAGCACTAGGGTTGCAGGTTCGATTCCAGCCTTGGATGACGTCTGTGTGGAGTTTGCACATTCTCTCTGTGTCTGTGCGGGTTTCCTCCGGGTGCTCCGGTTTCCTCCCACAATCCAAAGATGCGCAGGTCAGGTGAATCGGCCATGGGAAATGGGTCTGGGTGGGTTACTCTTCCGACGGTCAGTGTGGACTGGTTGGGCCGAAGGGCCTGTTTCCACACTGTAGGAAATCTAATCTAATTAAGTCTATTAATCTGACTCAGAGCCTCCTGAGTGTTGGTGAATCCTCCTCCACCTCCCAGGGTTTCCTTCCTGGCCAGACCCAAACTGATTTTTTTCCCCAATCTGGAATCTCTTAATTATTTTCCCCACACCGACCCTCTGATTAGAACCATCCTGCACACACTGCGCAAATCATATATGGTTGAACTAAAGTGAACCAAATTAGAACTTTAATTGCAGACTCATCCTTGTTCCTTTCCATAACATTCCTGAATCTTCTAAATGTTCTGCTAACTTTCTGCAAAATGCTCCCCCCACTGATACCCCGACCACTTGTCACGATACCAGGGCTGGGACTATTCCCCTGGGTTCTGTTCTCAGAGGGAGGAAGGGAGGGAGCAGCCAATTACAGATTAATCCCACACATCCACAGCCTCCCTCCCTGGCACTGACCCATGCTGCACATACGCCAACAATTGGCCAGCACTGCGCCCATGCACTGGTTGCCCCTCCTACAGAGCATGCTCCAGATCACACAGGAGCCTGGGTGATTGACAGCAGTTGCTGCCCAATAGGGTGGAGGGGGCGGGGCTGGAGGACTGGAGTACTGGGACAATGGGATGGTAAACAATGAATGAATGTGGAGGACACTGGGGGATGGACAGCTCAGTGAGGGCCAGGAGCAGTGCAGCAGCAGGAGCGGATCTTGGACAAACTGAGCAATGGGAGAGCCTGACAGGAGAGAAACTACAGGAAGATTATGTTTGGATGCTCAGGCAGGGACAGTTGGGAGCTTGGGCATGTTTTCCAATCAGCCTCTTCAAAGATGCTGTTACTCAACTTTGAACCCAAACCTCGTGGTTCAGAGGTAAGGACACGACCACCATTTCCTGGTGGGCTAGTGGAATGAAGGGAAGATTTTC
>NW_025213455.1:25787-26901 GCF_004010195.1 Chiloscyllium plagiosum | reverse complement strand
TGTTGTGGCTGTACAAGACATTGGTTAGGCCACTGTTGGAATATTGCGTGCAATTCTAGTCTCCTTCCAATCGGAAAGATGTTATGAAATTTGAAAGGGCTCAGGAAAGATTTACAAGGATGTTGCCAGGGTTGGAGTATCTGAGCTACAGGGAGAAGATGAATACACTGCTTTCCCTGGAGCGTCAGAGGCTGATGGGTGACCTTATAGAGGTTTATAAAATCAGTCGGGGCATGGATAGGATAAATAGACAAGGTCTTTTCCCTGCGGTGGGGGAGGAGGCACGAGGGGTGTGGGAGACCAAGGCAGGGGGAGAAAACGAGAGACGTGGGAGACAGTTATTTTATAGATCTGCAACACAACCTTGTTCCTGTTTTCTCTCTGTCCCCTTCAATCCCTCTGAAGGGCTCAGAACAAGTGCATAGTCCCTGGAAAGTAGAGCTTCAGGGTGGTCAAGTGCTGAAGGTTGCATTTGGGACGCTGACCTTTATTGGTCTGTGCACTTATCAAGAAATGGACCTGGGTTCAATTCCACTGTCCTGGATTCATTTCTGTGGCCAAAGACACACCTGTCTCTGACCCTGACTACTGGATCCCCTGTCACTACAGCTCTGCCATTCTCCTTCCTCTAATTCTGTGCAGCGGAGCTATCTGTGGTGTCATGAACCTTTCTGTTGATTTCCCCCGAGAGTCCACCCCACCTGTTCCCCCCTTATAGAATCCCAAGCGGTGCACAATTTCCGTTTGAGAAGGGGAATGATCACTGGGGAGTCCTGCACTCCTTCCTGAGCCTTTTACTTGATCTGAAGGTCACACATTCCCTTTCTGCCTGTATAACTCTCACCTGCAGTGTGACTAACTCACTAACCGTGCTGTCCATAACATTCTCAGTATTGCTCCACAGTGAGTCCACTCTCAGCTCCAGGTCTGAAAAACAGTTTCTCAGGAGCTACAGATGGGCACACTGCCTGCACACATAGCCATCACGGACACTGGAAGCGCCCTTATGTCCCACATTGTGCAAGAGGAGCACCCCACGGGTCTGAGATCTCCTGTAACAACATCTCACTACATTCATCCAGTTACTCCCATTAAGAGAATTTAAATGAGTGAG
>NW_025213455.1:23504-24761 GCF_004010195.1 Chiloscyllium plagiosum | reverse complement strand
GGGTCCAGTGACCCTTCCTCAGAACCGATGGCAGCTGGGAAGATTAGAATCCCCACAGGAAACAGGCCCTTCGGCCCAACAATTCCACACTCACCCAGACCCGTTCCCATACCCTATCACTCACCATTTCCCCGGACTAATGCACATCCCTGAACACTACGGGAAATTTAGCTGGGCCAATTCTCCTAACCTGCACATCTTTGGACTACAGGAGATAGGGGTTAAAGAGTAAATAATAGGTGGGGACAGAGCCCAAAGAGAGACTGCAAAAATTGGAAAGACAAAAGAGTGGATAACGATCCAGCTGGGAGGGCGGAAAGCTGTTAATGGAGAAGACAGGAATCTGGTAGCATCTCAGTAGCGGTGGTGGAAATGGCGGCTGATGATCTACGTTCTGTTGCAAAAAAGACACGGAGCATCCAGTTGCCCCCCACTTTAACACACAAGACTGTTCCCAGGCCAACATCTCTGTCTCATGCTTCCTGCAGTGTTCCAGTGAAGCCTGATGCAAGCTGGCAGAACACTTCAGAACATACCAAATGGCCTCCGATTTCAAGGACTGCAATTTCCCCTCCCATGTATCTCCTCCACTTCCCACACCACTGCCCTTGGCACGCACACCTCCAACTGCAACAAGGATGGAATCCCCCTAGTCCTCACCTTCCATCCAGATACAATGCATCATCGTCTGCCATTTCCACCACCTCCAATCAGACCTCACCACCAGAGATATATTTCCCTCCCCACCCCTTTCAGCATTCCAGAGACCATTCCCTCTGTGACTTCCTCATTAGATCCATGCGACCCACCAAACTATCCTCCACTCTCAGCACCTTCATTTGCCACCTGTGCCCACACCTCACCCCTCACCTCCATCCAAGGCACCACCTCTCATATCCAGCAGAGATTTTTCTGCACATCCAAACACCTCACTTTTTGTGTCCTTTGCGCTCGATGTGGTCTCCTCCACAGTGGGGAGTCAGGATGCCAACTTGTGGAATATTTCAGGGAACATGCACCAACCAACCCCACTGCCCTGTGGCCAACAACTTCAGCTACCCCCCCCCGCGCCGCCACGCTGCCCCAAGGACATGCAATTCCTGGGTGTCATCCAACCCCACATCAGAGCCACCCAACGCCTGGAGGAAGAACACCTCATCTTCCACCTTGGAACTTATCAACCACACGGCATCAAGGTTTCCTCATCTCCTCTCCCCCACCTTATCACAGATTCAACCCTCCAACTCGGCACTGGCC
>NW_025213455.1:17712-20082 GCF_004010195.1 Chiloscyllium plagiosum | reverse complement strand
CCATGTACAAAGCCATGCTGCCTCTCCCTCATCACTTCTTGCCTTTCCAATTACATGTAAATCATGTCCTTGAGAATCACATCCAACAACTTCTGTGCCACTGATTTCAGGCTCACTGGTCTATTGTTCCCTGGCCTTTCCTTCCCACCTATCTCAAATAATTGCAGCCATCTTCCAGGACCTCACCTGTGACTATCAATGACACAAATATTTCAGCGAGGGGTCCAGCAAACACTTCCCTAGATTCCCACAAAGTTCTGGGTTACACCTGAGCAGGTCCCAGGGATTATTCCACCTTGCTACCGTTTAAGACATCCAGTACCCCCTCCTCGGTAATATGGACACTTGTCACGTGATCACTATTTATTTCTCCAAACACTCTAGCTGCCACATCCACTTACAGTAAAAGAATCTCATATAGAATCTCTCCCACCTCCTGCGGTTCCACAGACAGCCTTGATGATTTTTGCGGGTACCTATTCTCTGCCTGGTTACTCGTTTGTCCTTAGTGTATTTGTACAATCACTTTGGATTCTCCTTAAACCTATTTCCTAATGCTATCTCATGTCCCCTTTTTGCCCTCCTGGTTTACCTCGAGTAGACTCCTACTGCCCCTATACTCCTCTAGGGATTCACACAAACTCAGCTGTCTGTACCTGCCATATCCCTCCTTCATTTTCTTGACCAGGCCCACAATTTCTCTCGACAGGCAGCATTCTCTACACCTATCAGCCTTGGCATTAACAGGAACATACTGTCTATGTACTCGCATTGTCGCAGGCCTATGGAGGCAATGGCAGATGAGGACAGAGAAGCAATCATTCCCAGTAAAGAGGTAATGTTGGGAAAGATAACAGCCTAAAGGTAGATGGGTCTCCTGGCCCATCTACCTTTAGGCTGTGGGCGGCACGGTGGCACAGTGGTTAGCACTGTTGCCTCTCAGCGCCAGAGACCCGGGTTCAATTCCCGCCTCAGGCGACTGACTGTGTGGAGTTTGCACGTTCTCCCCGTGTCTGCGTGGGTTTCCTCCGGGTGCTCCGGTTTCCTTCCACAATCCAAAAAATGTGCAGGTTCGGCAAATTGGCCATGCTAAATTTCCCGTAGTGTTAGATGAAGGGGTAAATATAGGGGAATGGGTCTGGGTGGGTTACGCTTCAGCGGGTCGGTGTGGACTTGTTGGGCCGAAGGGCCTGTTTCCACACTGTAAGTAATCTAATCTAAAAAGAATGCACCCCAGGGAAAAAGGAGATGGCGGGGGTGGGGCGGGGGGAAATAACAAATACAACTCGTAATAATCCACTAAAATTTGTTGGATTCTGGGATGGTTTTGACAGAATGGAAGCTGCAAATGTGGTGCCACTATTTTCAAAAAGGACCCGTTAGCTTAACTTCTGTAGTGGAGAAAATGCTTGAATCTCTCAAAGAAGTAGTGGTGAGATATCTGGGTAGAAATTGTATCATTGAGCAGACACAGCATGGATTCATGGAAGGTAGGTCATGTATAACGCATTTACTGGAATTATTTGAAGATCCGACGAGCACGTTGGACATGGGGTACTCGGTGGATGTGGTGTATCTGGATTTCTAGAAGGTACTCGACAAGTTGTCACACAAAGGCTGCGGTATATGGTAAAGATGCACGGCATTGTGGGTAATGTATTATCATTGATACAGGATCGGTAAACCAACAAAAAATAAAGAACGGGGATAAATGGGTGTTTGGATTACTTTTGGCACTACAATGGTTTATAATTTACACAAATGTTTTGGAGTTGAGGACCAAGTGTACGGTGTCAGAGTTCACATTTGATACAAAGATGAGGTAGAGCAATGTCTGTAGAAACCACTGTCAGTCTGCACAGGGATACAGATAGGTTAAGTGAGTGGGTAAGGATCTGGTGGATGGAGGACAATGTTGGGAAATGTGAGGTTATCCATTTTAGTTGGACTAACAGCAAACTGATGACGAACTGGTGGAAAACTGCAGCAGGCTGCTGTACAGAGGGAGCTGGGTGTCCGTGTGCATGAATCACAGGAAGCTGGTTTGCAGGTGCAGCAGGTAATTACGACAGTGAAGGGAATATTGTCCTTCATTGCTAGAGGGATGGTTATGCTGCAGCTGTACAGGGTGCTGGGAAGGCCACACCTGGAGTACTGTGTACAGGTTTGGTCCCCTTACATTAGCAAGGATGTACTGGCACAGGAGGTGCACTAGCTTGAGTTGGGACTTAAGTGGGTTGGCGTATGTGGAGAGATTGAGAAAACTGGTTCTATCGTCATTGTAATTTAGAAGAATGGGAGGTTGGAGAGGAAAAAATAAAACTTTGAAGGAAGTAGATAAGACAGAAGCAGGGAGGTTATTTCCACTGG
>NW_025213455.1:15416-16863 GCF_004010195.1 Chiloscyllium plagiosum | reverse complement strand
AATAACTTCACTGGACGTACTCCCAGGAATGTCCTCCCTAAGCACAACCATAATGCTGTCCCTAATCAAAAATGCCACTCCCCCTCCTCTTGTCCTCCTTTCTATTCTTCCTATAGCATCTATACCCGGAAACATTAAGCTGCTAGTCCTTTCTATAATACCCATGATATCCCAGTGCCATGTTCAAAACCATACCCTGAGCTCATTTGCCTTCCCTGTCAGGACTCTTGCATTGAAATAAATGCAGTGTAACTGCTAAATCCCACCTTGTTCTGTGCCTTGACCTTGCCTGCAATGACTATTTGCCTTCTGAACTGTACCAGCCTCAGAGATACCTCTTTTCCCACTATCTATTTGCTATCACACCTACTCCTCGCTGGTTTACTGCCTCCCGAGTAGCATTAACAAATCTCCCTGCCTCGATATTAGACATCTTCCAAATCAGGTACAATCCATCCTTCTTACACAGGTCAACTCTTCCCCAGAGTTGATCCCAATGATCCAAAAATGTGAATCCTTTTCCCCTGCACCCGCTCCTTGGACACTCATCCAGCACCTCCTCCTCCTCTGTCATATGGACTTTTTTTCAAGATGTCACCATTTATTTCCCCACATTCAATATCTCCCATGTACTTCTTCACAGTAAACACTGATGCAAAATACTTGTTTCCCTACCTCGCCCATCGCTTGCAGTTCCACACAATGGCTGCCTTGCTGATCTTTGAGGGTCTCTATTTTCTCCCTAGTTAGCCTTTTGTTCTTCATGTATTTATAAAAGCCATTTGGATTATCCTTAACCCTATCTTCCAAAGCTATCTCGCGTCCCCTTTTTTGCCTCCTGATTTCCCTCTTAATTATACTCCTACTGCCTGTATACTCAAAGGAGTTTTGGATTGGAATAAATGCAAAATATTACATCTTGATAAAACAAACGAAGGAAGGACTTACACTCATTACAAGTAAGGCGTTGAGTAGTGATATGGAACAAAGAGAACGAGGGCTTCATCTCTTTGAAGTTCGTGTTACATGTAGACAGGGTGGTTAAGAAGGTGTTCAAGCACACTTACCTTCATTGTTAACACCTTTGAGTATAGGAGTTGGGACGTTATGTTGAGGTTGTTGCGGATGTTAGGGAGGCCTCTTCTGGAATTCTAAACCCAGCTCTGGTTGTGCTGTTATAGGAAGGATATCATTAAATCGGAGCAGGTTCAGAAGGGATTTACTGGAATGTTAATGGGAATGGAGCGATTGTGTTATTAGGAAAGGGTGGGACTTTTTTCACTGGAGTTTAGGAGGTTGAGGGGTGACCTTATTAAAAGGTTTATGCAATCATGAAGAGTGTAGATAAAGGTGAATGGCCGGGAGAGAGGGGAATTCAACATTCTGGTGCTTTCATTTTGAGAAGAGATGAGAAAGATTAGAGAAAAGACATTAGGGATTTTTTTTT
>NW_025213455.1:14739-15365 GCF_004010195.1 Chiloscyllium plagiosum | reverse complement strand
TAGGACTCTAATTCTCACTATCTCCAAATTCCTCGATCCTCACAACTCTCCCGATCACTGTTACCTCATCCAGTCTCACAACTCTTCCTTATTTATATAATTCCTCTCCAGCCACAGAACGCTCCCTATCTCTAATCTCCTCCAGTTTCTCAAATCTCTGCTACATGTGCCTTTCTTTAATTCCCGCCTTAAGGATACCCTCTTTCACTCCGATTGGTTGGAAGATAAACTGGTACTGCCTCGTGTACAAGTCCAACCCTCTGCCTCCTATTGGCCTGCGCTGACATCAATAACCTGAGGCCCATTGTGAGGTGAGTGGTGGTATCCTCCCTCTCTGCCCTGGGATGAGCTTCATCATTCACAGTGAATGGGGCAGTATCACAGAGCATGGGGCAGGGGGCTATTCAGCCCATTGGGGCTATACTCTCTCCCTCTGCAGATGCTGCAAATCTGTCCCAACTCCCCTCCCATTTGCCCATAGCCCCCCAAATCTTTGCTTAAAAAGTAAAATTCCAAATCTGTTTATGACTAACTGCTGAATCTGTGTCCAACTGCATTCAGACTGTTCCAGATGCTCAGAACTTACTGAATAAAATAATGTTCACATATTCACCCTGCATTAGTTG
>NW_025213455.1:10526-14718 GCF_004010195.1 Chiloscyllium plagiosum | reverse complement strand
ATCTTTGCTTAAAAAGTAAAATTCCAAATCTGTTATGACTAACTGCTGAATCTGTGTCCAGCTGCATTCAGACTGTTCCAGATGCTCAGAACTTACTGAATAAAATAATGTTCACATATTCACCCTGCATTAGTTGCCAATTACTTGAAATAGTTACTAAAATTGTGACGTTGTTAACAATTCCTCTCTCCCTCTGCAAATTAAATACCTTGGAAACAAATCTGCACCTGGTCGAAATCATTGCTTAACATTCTCAGCTCCAAGGATAATTATCTGTGCTTCTGCTAGCTCTCCACAAAAGAAGGATACATGTTATTTTCATTTATTAGTGTCAGATGTACAGCACAGAAACAGACCTTTGGTCCAATTGGTCAATGCCAAATAGGAATCCTAAACTAATGGAGTCCCGTTTGCTAGCTATTAGTCCGTATCATTCGAAACCCTTCCTATTCATTTACCCAATCGGATGCATTTTAAATGTTGTAATTCTATCAACCTCCACTACTTCATCTGGCAGCTCATTCCACACATACGCCATGCTCAGCTTGAACACGTAGCCCCTTCGATCCGTTTTAAATTTTTGTCCTCTCAACTTAAGCCCATGTGCTCTTGTTTTGGACCCATCTAACCTGGGAGGAAAAGACTCCGGCTGTTCACCATATCCATGCCCCTCGTGATTTTATAAATCTCCGTAAAATCACCTCTCAGTCTTTGACTCTCCAGGGAAATTAACCCCACCCTATTCAGCCTCTCCCTTTAGCTCAAATTCTCCAACCCTGGCAAAATTGTTGTAAATCTTGTCTGAACTCTTTCAAGATTCACAACACCCTTCCCAAAACAGGGAATTTTGAACTTAAAACAGAATTCCTGAATGGCTTAATCAATGTCCTGTCCAGCCACAATATGACGTCCCAGCTTCTGTATTCAATGCATTGACCAAACAATTTAAGTGTACCAAACGCCACCTTCACTAGCCTTCCTACCTGCAGCACCACTTTCAAGGAACAATGAAACTGCACACCATGGTTTCTTTGTTCAGCAACACTCCCCAGGATTTTACCATTAAGTGCATACGTCCTGCACTGATTTGCATTTCCAAAATACAACAGCTCACATTTATCTAAATTGAATTCCATCTGCCATTCCTTGCTCCATTGGCCCATCTGATCAAGATCCTGTTGTATTCTGAACTAACCTTCTTCACTGTCCACTACACCTCCAATTTCGGTGTCTTCTGTAAACCTACTGACCATACCTCATATTCACATCCAAGTCATTTATTTAAGGACCCATATCCATTCCTGCAGCACACTGCTGCTCACAGGCCTCCAGTCCACAAATCAACCCTCCATCACCACTCTCTGCCGCCTCCCTTCAAGCCAGTTTGGTATCCAAATGTCTGGTTCTCCCAACATTCAATGTTATCTAACCTTGCTAACCAGTCTGCTCAGTGTCCATATAGACAACGTCCACAGTCTGCCTTCAAAAAAACTCAATCAAGTTAGAGAGAGAGAATTTCCCACACACAAAGCCACGTTGACTTCACTAATCATTCCTCGTCTTTACATGCAAATACATGTAAATCCTATCCCTCAGAATCCCTTCCAACAACTTGCCTGCCACAGACGTCAGGATGACTGTCCTCTTGCTCCCTGGCCATTCCTTACTACTTTTTTAAAATAATGGCACACATCTTCCAACACCTCACCTGTCATAAACGATGATATAAATATCTCAGGGAGGGGCACTGCTATCACTTTCCCAGCTTTCCACAAGTTTGTGGGATACACCTTGCTACGATTTAAGACATCCAGTACCACCTCCTCTGTAATATGGATACTTTTCAAGTTATCACTATTTATTTCTCCAAACTCTCTAGAACAGAATAGCATAGTCTCTCTCCCATCTCCTGTTGTTCCATAGATGGCCTTCTTGATCTTCAAGGTGTCCTATTCTCTGCCTGATTATTATTTTATCCTTAATTTATTTGAAAAATCTCTTTGGATTCTCCTTAAACTATTTACTAGAGATATGTCATGTCCCCTTTTTGCTCTCCTGATTACCCTCGAGTATATTCAGTAAAAACGTGATCCTGTACTCTCAATTCCTCTGCTTCTGCCATATCTGCTCCCAAGAGAAGCAATTCCACTCCAGGGCATCGCAGAAAGGTTTCCTACTTCAAGCACCACATCTCCCTTCCACGTGATCAACAATGCCCTTCAATGCATATCCTCCACTTCCTGCACCTTCGCCTTTACATCAGCCCTCCAACCACAAGAAGAATATAATCCACCGGTCCTCACTTGCCACCCCACATATCACCAGATAAAGCGACTTATCCGCTACCTAAAGTCAGACCCCACCACCAGGAATACATTTCCCTCCCCAGCCCTTTCTATGTTCCGCAGAGACCATGGGAATTTTGGTGCTGATGTGCTGTCCAACGGATACCTCAGTCACTCACACTGCCAAATGGCCTAGTGATATTTTCGCTAATCGGATAATCCAGATACCCAGATAACGTTCTGGGGCCCTGGGTGTGAAGCCTGCTACGGCAGATGGTGGAATGTGAATTCGATAAAAATTTGGAATTAGGAATCTATGAAAGACTATGAATCCATTGTCGTTTGTTGCGAAGAAAAACCCATCAGATTCACTAATATTCTTCAGGGAAGTAATCTGCCATCCTTACCACATCTGGCCTATGTGTGACTCCAGTCCCACAGCAATGTGACTGCTCTTTGGGCCCAGCCAGTGACACCCACATCCTGTGAATGAATAAAAAAGGTCAAGTCTTGTATACAACCATACTATTCTTACAGATAAGTGATGTCTTTGTAAATTTGCTTCTCAATTCCCCGCTGACTATTGGGGAAGGGGTGAGGAGGGGTCAATAGTACAATCCCAGTAAGAAGATCATCCCTTTCTTATTTCTCAGTTCCACCTGCATAACTTGCCTCGATGTACTCCCAGGAATACCCTCTTGAAGCCCAGCTGTAATGTTATCACTAATCAAAAATACCTCTTCCCCCTGCTCTGTTGCCCCCTTTCTATCTTTGCTATAGCATCGATACACAGGATCCAGACTCACCATTCTCGGAGAATTCCCTCCCTCCCAAAAACACATACCTCCTTAAAGTTCCCCCCTCCCATTTCCCTTACAATCACTTTCACATTGATCTCGTTAGGCCTGTGCTGCTGCGCTCACTGTTGCTGTGTGACCATGCCCAAGTCTTTACATCGGGACGTTCAAACCAGTTGATCCATTTCGATACTGCAGTTGTGAGCTCAATCCACATGGCGCAGCTTTTACTGACATGGACCAGCGATTATTGAAATAGGGAAGCATTGAGGACAATAAACTTTATTCAAAAAACATCAATTTCTGTCGACTTTCGCATCATTTATTTCACTTGTTCATTCGGCTCTAGCGAGACTATTGTGTGTAGTTATGCAGGGGAGATTTGCCAGGATATTGTCTGGCTGAAGAAGAGAGATTGGATAAACTGGAGGTGTTTTTCTTAGAGAAGAGGAGATTGAGAGGGGCATGATTAAAATGTACAAAGTACTGAGGGATATGAATAGCGTAAACTGAAATATATGTTTTGCTTTGATGGAGATTTCAATCACGGGAGGCCATCGATTTTAGGTCAGAGGCGGAAAAATTAGAATGAATGCGTGGAAAAACGTTTTCAAACAGTGGGTCGTTGAAATGGGGAACACAGTGTATGCAAGGGTCGGAGAGGCAGAAATCCACATAACTTTCCGAAGTATTCAAATGTGAATTTATGATGCCAAGACATACAAGGAAATTGGTCAAGTTATTTGAAAAGGAGTTAGGATAGTTAAGCAATTGTTATTGAGCAAAACAGATACTCCGTTCCAAGTACGGATTATTGATACCTGTCCTTCCATTCTCGAAGGGACAAGTCACAGGAAGAACTGTGCTGTCTGAATCAGCGTGGGGGAGTACTACTGCTCCCGGGGAGACAAGGTGACAATGACAGTGCAAACACGTAACTTCTCAAGCTGGACCTGGTACTGTTGTTGAAATGAAAATCATTTGATACTTTTGCTCCGTAGTGAGGTGTTTACTTATAGCAGGTAGCTCAGGAAGATATACATTCTACTGCCCTTTCCCCACTGGCCCACACCACTGAATACCGGCACTATGCAGGACAATTGCTCTCTG
>NW_025213455.1:0-729 GCF_004010195.1 Chiloscyllium plagiosum | reverse complement strand
GGGGAATGAGGAAACTGGTGAAGTCCACGTTGATGCCCTGGGGTTGAAGTGTTCCAAGGTGGATGATGAGATGCTCTTCCTCCAGGTGTCAGGTGGTGATGGAGCGGCGGTGGAAGAGGCCCAGGACCTGCATGTCCTCGGCAGAGTGGGAGGGGGAGTTGAAATGTTATGCCATGGGGTGGTAGGGTTGATTGGTGCGGGTGTCCTGGTGATGTTCCCTAAAGCGCTCTGTGAGGAGACGTCCAGTCTCCCCAATGTAGAGGAGACCGCATCGGGAGCAACAGATACAATAAAAGACATTGGTGGATGTGCAGGTGAAACTTTGATGGATGTGGAAGGCTCCTTTGGGGCCTTGGATGGAGGTGAGAGAGGAGGTGTGGGCCCAGATTTTGCAATTCCTGCGGTGGCAGGGGAAGGTTCCAGCACCACTCTAATCTAGATTCTGCAGGACGGCTAAAAGGCTGCACTTCAGCTTCCCTTTGCTGTCACTGATTTCCAGCAAAGAGGGACTTTGATTTTTTTTAGCCCGCAGCTCAGGTTATTCCCTTCCACAACCCTCACAGCTCACACTTTCACTCACTAGCACAAACAGATCAGGGTCAAAAGCGGCATTTGACCTGTTCTACTTATTCTTGAAAAGGGAAAAACATAACCATGCCTCTTGGCCAGACTCTTCTCTTTGCTCCTATCATGTTCAAAGTCTGAAATAATTCCTGGGAGATTGCAGTT
>NW_025213454.1:29853-33156 GCF_004010195.1 Chiloscyllium plagiosum | reverse complement strand
GGGTAGAGATCAGTCGGCGGTGGTTGATTGCAGTTTTGGGTATGCATCAGTCAGGGAGTGGGAGATTGCAGTGTGGGATATAGATCACTCAGAGAGGGGAGATTGCACTGTTGGGTAGGATCAATCATTCAGGTGGCAATAGCAGCGTTGGGTAGGGATCACTCAGGGAGGGTGTTATTGCAGTTTTGCGATGGATCAGTCAGGGAGGGGGAGATTGCAGGTTTGAGTAGGGATCAATCAGGGAGTGGGTGGTTGCAGTGTTGGATAGGGTCAGTCAGGGAGGAGGAGATTGCTGTGTCGGTGAGGGATCGGTCCGGGAGGGGGTGTTTGTAGTGTTGGGTAGTGATCACTCAGGTTGGAGGAGATTGCCGTGTTGGATGGGGATCAGTCAGGGAGGGGCTGATTGCAGAGTTGTGTAGAAATGGTTCAGGGAGGGGGTGATTGCAGTTTTGTGCTGGGATCCATCAGGGAAGGGGTGATTGCAGTGTTGTGTAGCGATCAGTCAGTAAGGGGGTGATTGCAGTCTTGCGTAGGGATCAGTCATGGAGAGGGTTATTGCAGTGCTGTGTAGGGATCAATCAGGGAGGGGGTGATTGCAGTGTTGGGTAGGGATCAGTCAGGGAGGCGGTGATTGCAGTGCTGTGTAGGGATCAGTCAGGGAGAGGGTGTCTGCAATCTTCTTAGGGATCAGTCAGGGGCAGGTGATTGCATAGGGATCAGCAAGGGAGTGGGTGTTCGGTAGGGCTCAGTCGGGGGGGTGATTGCAGTGTTGTGCAGGGAGCATTCATGGAAGCGGTGATTGCAGTGTTGTATAGGGATCATTAAAGGACGGGGTGATTGCAGTCTTGTGCATGCATCAGTCAGGTAGAGGGTGATTGCAGTGCTGTATAGGAATCAGTCATGGAAGGGGTGATTGCAGTGTTGTGCAGGCATCAGTCAGGGAATGGGTGATTGCAGTGTTTCACAGGGTCAATGAGGGAGGGGGAGATTGCCGTGTTGGACAGTGTCAGTGAGGGAAGGGGAGATTGCAGTGTTGGGTAGAGATCAGTCAGGGAGGAGGTGTTTAACGTGTTACGTAGGGATCAGTCAGGGAGGTGGATATTGCCGTGTTGGGTAGGGAAAGGTCAGGGAGAGGGTGTTTGCTGTCTTGTGTAAGCATCAGACAGGGAGGGGGTGATTGCAATCTTGTGTTGGGATAAGTCAGGGAGGGGATGATTGCAGTGTTGTATAGGGATCAGTCAGGGAGGGGTGATTGCAATGTTGTCGAGGGATCAGTCAGGGAGGTGGTGATTGCAGAGTTGTGTAGGGATCAGTCAGGGGGGGGTGCGGATTGCAGTGTTGGGTAGGGATCAGCCAGGCAGGTGCTGATTGCAGTGTTGGGTAGGGATCAGCCAGGGACAGGGCGTTTGCTGTCTTGTGTAAGCATCAGACAGGGTGGGGGTGATTGCAATCTTGTGTTGGGATTAGTCAGGGAGGGGACGAGTGCAGTGTTGTATAGGGATCAATCAGGGAGGGGGAGATTGCAATGTTGTAGAGGGATCAGTCAGGGAAGTGGTGATTGCAGAGTTGTACAGGGGTCAGTCAGGGAGGGGGTGATAACTGTCTTGTGTTATCATCAGTCAGGGAAGGGGTGTTTGCACTGGACAGGGATCATTCAGGGAGGGGATGATTGCAGTGTTGGGTAGGGATCAGTCGGTGAGGGGTTGATTGCAGTGTTGTGTTGGGGTCAGTCGGCGGTGGTTGATTGCAGCTGGAAATGTGTTGCTGGAAAAGCGCAGCAGGTCAGGCAGCATCCAGGGAACAGGAGAATCGACGTTTCGGGCATAAGCCCTTCTTCAGGAAGTTGATTGCAGTGTTGGGTATGGATCAGTCAGGGAGTGGGTGATTGCAGTGTGGGATATAGAACACTCAGAGAGGGGAGATTGCACTGTTGGGTAGGGATCAGTCATTCAGGTGGCAATTGCCAGTCAGGGAGGGTGTTATTGCAGTGTTGCGATGGATCAGTCATGGAGGGGAGATTGCAGGTTTGAGTAGGGATCAGTCAGGGAGTGGGTGATTGCAGTGTTGGACAGGGTCAGTCAGGGAGGAGGTAATTGCAGTGTTGGATAGGAATCAGTCAGGGAGGGTGTGATTGCAGTGTTGGACAGCGGTCAGTCAGGGAGGGGGAGATTGCAGTGTCGGTGATGGATCGGTCCGGGAGGGAGTGTTTGTAGCGTTGGGTAGTGATCACTCAGGTTGGGGGTGATTGCCGTGTTGGATATGGATCAGTCAGGGAGGGAGTGATTGCAGTGTTGTGTAGGGATAAGTCAGGGACGGGGTGATTGCAGTGTTGGGTAGGGATCAGTCAGGCAGAGGGTGTTTGCAGTCTTGTGTAAGCATCAGTCAGGGAGGGGATGATTGGTGTGTTATGTCGGGGTCATTCTGGGACGAGGAGTTTGCAGTGTTGTGTTGGGATCAGTCTGGGAGCGGGTGATTGCGGTGTTGTGCAGGGATCAGTCAGTGTCTGGGTGTTTACAGTGTTGTGGAGGGATCACACAGGGAGGGGGAGATTGCACTGTTGAGTATAGATCAATCAGGGAGGGGGTGATTGCAGTATTGTGCAGGGATCAGTCAGGGTCTGGGTGTTTACAGTGTAGTGGAGGGATCACACAGGAAGGGGCAGATTGCACTGTTGAGTAGAGATCAATCAGGAAGGGGGTGATTGCAGTGTTGTGCAGGCATCAGTCAGGGAGGGGGTGATTGCACTGTTTCACAGGGTCAGTGAGGGAGAGGGAGATTGCCGTGTTGTGCAGGGATCCGTCAGGTAGGAGGTATTTAAAGTGTTAGGTAGGCATCAGTCAGGGACGCGGTGGTTGCAGTGTTGGGTAGGGATCAGTCAGGGAGGGGGTGATTGCATTGTTGTGCCGGGATCAGTCAGTGAAGAGATAATTACAGGGTTGTGTAGGGGTCATTCAGGAACGAGGAGGTTGCAGTTTTGTGTTGGGATCAATCAGGGAGGGGGTGATTGCCGTGTTGTGCAGGGATCAGTCAGGGTCTGGGTGTTTACAGTGTTGTGGAGTGATCACACAGGAAGGGGGGATTGCACTGTTGAGTAGAGATCAATCAGGAAGGGGGTGATTGCAGTGTTGTGCAGGCATCAGTCAGGGAGGGGGTGATTGCACTGTTTCACAGGGTCAGTGAGGGAGAGGGAGATTGCCGTGTTGTGCAGGGATCCGTCAGGTAGGAGGTATTTAAAGTGTTAGGTAGGCATCAGTCAGGGACGCGGTGGTTGCAGTGTTGGGTAGGGATCAGTCAGGGAGGGGG
>NW_025213454.1:4565-28918 GCF_004010195.1 Chiloscyllium plagiosum | reverse complement strand
CAGTGAGGGGAGGGGGTGTTTACAGTGTTGGGTAGGGATCACTCAGGCAGGGGGAGATTGCTGTGTTGTATAGGGACCAGTCAGCGAGTGGGAGATTGCAGTTTGGTGTATGGATCAGTCAGTGAGGGGAGATTGAAGTGTTGGGTAGGAATAAGTCATGGAGGGGTCAATTGCAGTGTTGGGTAGGAATCAGTCGGGGAGGGGAAGATTGCAGTGTTGGGTAGGGATCAGTCAGGAAGGGGACAATTGCAGTTTGGTGTATGGATCAGTCAGTAAGGGGCGATTGCAGTGTTGGGTAGGGATCAGTAAGGGAGGGGCTGTTTGCAGTGTTGGGTAGGGATCATTCAGGGAAGGGGTGATCAGTCAGGGAGGGGGTGATTGCAGTGTTCGGTAGGGATCAGTCAGGGAGGGGAAGATTGCAGTTTTGGGCCGGGATCAGTCAGGAAGGGGACAATTGCAGTGTTGGGTAGGGATCAGCAGGGAGGGGGTAATTGCAGTCTTGGACAGGGGTCAGTCAGGATCAGTGTGTTTACAATGTTGGGTAAGGATCAGTCAGTGAGGGGGAGATTGCAGTGTCGGGTAGGAATCAGTCAGGGAGGGTGAGACTGCAGTGTCGGGAAGGAAGCAGTCGGAGAAGGGGAGATTGCAGTGTCGGGTCGGGAAATGTTGGGTAAGGATCAGTCAGTGAGGGGGAGATTGCAGTGTCGGGTAGGGATCAGTCAGGGAGGGTGAGACTGCAGTGTCGGGAAGGAAGCAGTCAGAGAAGGGGAGATTGCAGTGTCGGGTCGGGATCAATCAGGGAGGGGAAGGTTGCATTGTGGGATATTGATCAGTTAGAGAGAGGAGATTGCAGTGTCGGGTAAGGATCATCCCGCGAGGTGGCAATTGCAGTGTTGGGTAAGAATCAGTCAGGGAAGGGGTGATTGCATTGTTGGACAGGGGTCAGTCAGGGAGGGAGAGATTGCAGTATTGGGTAGGGATCTGTCAGGGAGGGGACAATTGCAGCGTTGGGTAGGAATTAGCAGGGAGTGGCATTTGCAGTGTTGTGCAGGGTTCAGTCAGGGAGGGGAGATTGCAGTGTTGGGTAGGGAATCAGTCAGGGAAGGGGTGATTGCAGTGTTGGACAGAGATCAGTCAGGGAGGGAGAGATTGCAGTGTTGGGTAGGGATCTGTCAGGGAGGGGACAATTGCAGAGTTGGGTAGGAATTAACAGGGAGGGGTAATTGCAGTGTTGGGCAGTGGTCAGTCATGTAGGAGAGAATGCAATGTTGAGTAGGGATCTGTCAAATAGGGCACAATTGCAGTGTTGGGTAGGGATCAGCAGGAAGGGGATGATTGCATTCTTGGCCAGGGGTCAGTCAGGATGGGGGTATTTACAATGTTGTGTTGGGATCAGTCCGCGAGAGGGCAATTGCAGTGTTGGGTAAGAATCAGTCCGGGAGAGGGTGTTTGCAGTGTTGGGTAGAGATCAGTCAGGGAGAGGAGTTTGCAGTGTCGGGTAAGGATCAGCCCGCGAGGGGGCAATTGCATGTTGGGTAAGAATCAGTCAGGGAGAGGGTGATTGCAGTGTTGGGTAGAGATCAGTCAGGGAGGGGGTGATTGCAGTGTTGTGCAGGGATAAGTCAGGGGGTGGATGATTGCATTGTTGGACAGGGCTCTTTCAGTGAAGGTGTGTTTACAGTGTTGGGTCGAGATCAGTAAGGAAGGGGATGGTGATTGCAGTGTTGGGTAAGGGTCAGTCAGGGAGGGGGAGATTGCAGCGTTAAGTAGGGATCAGTCAGGAAGGGGATGATTGCAGTGTTGTACAGGGATCAGTCAGGGAGTGGGTTATTGCATTGTTGGACAAGGGTCTCTCAGTGAGGGGCTGTTTACAGTGTTGCGTAGAGATCAGTCAGGGAGGGGGAGATTGCAGATTTGGACAGGGGTTAATCTAGGAGGGAGAATTTGCAGTGTTGGGTAGGAAACTGTCGGTGGTGGGTGAGCAGTGTGGGAAATGGATCAATTGCAGTATTGGGTAGGCATCAGTCAGGGAGGGAGTGATTGCAGCGTTGTGTATGGGTCATTCAGTGAGGGTGTGTTTACAGTGTTGGGTCGAGATTTAGTCGGGGGCGCGGAAATTGTGCAACTGATCCCTACACAAAAGTGTAAACATCCCCTCACTGAAAGACCCCTGTCCAACAATGCAATCTCCCCCTCCCTGACTGATCCCTACCCAACACTGCAATCGCCCTTTCCCTGACTCAACCCTATCCTTCATTTCCCACTTGGGTGACTGTGTGCGTGGTGTTGCACAATTTCGCCCTCCCTGACTGATCTCGACCCAACGTTGTAAACACCCCTTCACAGAAAGAGCACTGTCGAACAATACAATCACACATTCCCTGAATAGTCCCTGTACAACACTGCAATCACCCCCTTCCTGACTGATCCCTACACAAAACTGCAATCACCCATTTCCTGACTCAAGCCTATCCTTCATTTCCCACCTTGGGTGACTGTCTGTGTGGTGTTGCACAATTTCCCCTCTTTGACTGATCTTGAGGCAACACTATAAACACACCCTCACTGAATGATCCCTACACAACACTGCAATCACTCTCTCCCAGATTCATCCCTACTCAATACTGGAATCGCCCATATCTGATTGATCTATATCTCACACTGCTCACCCCACCACCGACAGATCCCTACCCAACACTGCATTCACCATCTCCCTGACTGAATCTTACCCAACATTGCTATGGGAAATGAAGGATAGGGTTGAGTCAGGGAAAGGGTGATTGCAGTGTTGGGTAGGGATCAGTCAGGGAGTAAGTGATTGCAATGTTGGGGAGGGATCAGTCAGAGAGGGGGAGATTGCATTGTTGGACAGGGGTCATTCAGTGAGGGTGTGTTTACAGTGTTGGGTCGCGATCAGTCAGGGAGGGCGAAATTGTGCAACACCTTGCACGCAGTCACCCAAGGTGGGAAATGAAGGATAGGGTTGAGTCAGGGAGTCACCCAAGGTGGGAAATGAAGGATAGGGTTGAGTCAGGGAAAGGTGATTGCAGTGTTGGGTCGGGATCAGTAAGGGAGTAAGTGATTGCAGTGTTGGGGAGGGATTAGTCAGAGAGGGGGAGATTGCATTGTTGGACAGGGGTCTTTCAGTGAGGGGATGTTTATACTTTTATGTAGGGACCAGTCAGGGAGGCGGAGATTGCAGTGTGGGATATGGATCAATCAGAGAGGGGCGATTTCAATGTTGGATCGGGATCAGTCAGGGAGGGGGCTATTGCAGTGTCGGGTAGGGATCAGTCAGGGAGGCGGCTATTGCAGTGTTGGGTAGGGATCAGTCAGGGAGGGGGCTATTGCAATGTTGGGTAGGGATCATTCAGGCCTGGGATGATTGCAGCGTTGGGAGGGATCAGTCAGGGTGGGGGGTGTTTGCAGTGGTTGTGTAGGGATCTGTCAGGGAAGGTGTGATTGCACTGTTGGACGGGGTCAGTCAGGGAGGGGACAATTGCTGTTTTGGGTAGGGATCGGACAGGGAGGGTTTGACTGTAAAATTGTGTCGGGATCAGTCAAAGTGTTGTAGATTGCAATGTCGAGTAGGGATCAGTCAGGGAGAGGGCAGTTGCAGTGATGAGTAAGGATCAGTCAGGGAGAGGGTGAGTACAGTGTTGGGTAGGGATCAGTCAAGGAGAGATTGATTGCAGTGCTGTGTAGGGATCATTCAGGGAAGTGGTGATTGCAGTGTTGGACAGGGGTCCGTCAGCGAGCGGACAATTGTAGTGTTTTGTCAAAGAGGAGGAGATTGCAATGTCGGGTAGGGATAAGTCAGTGAGAGGGCAGTTGCAGTGATGGGTAGGGATCAGTCAGGGAGGGGGAGATTGCAGTGTTGGGTAGGGATCAGTCAGGGATGGAGTGATTGCAGTGTTGGACAGGGTCAGACAGGGAGGGGAAGATTGCAGGTTGAGTAGAGATCAGTCATGGAGGGGGTAATTGCAGTGTTGGGTAGGGATCAGTCAGTGAGGGGGTGATTGTAGTGTTCTGTCAGGGAAGGTGTGATTGCAGTGTTGGACGGGGATCAGTCAGGGAGGGGACAATTGCTGTGTTGTGTCGGGATCAGTCAAAGTGTTGTAGATTGCAATGTCGGGTAGGGATCAGTCAGGAAGAGGGCAGTTGCAGTGATGAGTAGGGATCAGTCAGGCAGAGGGTGAGTGCAGTGTTGCGTAGTGATCAGTCAGGGAGCCAATTGCTGTGTTGTGTCGGGATCAGTCAAAGTGTTGTAGATTGCAATGTCAGGAAGAGGGCAGTTGCAGTGATGAGTAGGGATCAGTCAGGCAGAGGGTGAGTGCAGTGTTGCGTAGTGATCAGTCAGGGAGGGGAGATTGCAGTGTTGGGTAGGGATCAGTCAAGGAGAGATTGATTGCAGTGTTGTGTAGGGATCATTCAGGGAAATGGTGATTACAGTGTTGGACGGGGGTCCGTCAGGGAGCAGACAATTGTAGTGTTGGGTCGGGATTAGTCAGGGAGGGGTTGAGTCTAATGTTGAGTCGGGATCAGTCAAAGAGGAGGAGATTGCAATGTCGGGTAGGGATCAGTCAGTGAGAAGGCAGTTGCAGTGATGGGTAGGGATCAGTCAGGGAGGGGGAGATTGCAGTGTTGGGTAGGGATCAGTCAGGGATGGAGTGATTGCAGTGTTGTGTGTAGGGATCATTCAGGAAAGGGGCGATTGCATTGTTGGACAGGTCTTTCTGTGAGGGGGTGTTTACAGTTTTCGGTAGAATTCAGTCTGGGAAGGGGAGATTGCAGATTTGTACAGGGTCAGTCAGGAAAGGGGAGTTTGCAGTTTTGGATTGGGATAAGTCATGGAGGGGGCAATTGCAGTGTTGGGTAGGGATCAGTCAGGGAGGGGGTGATTGAAGTGTTGGGTAGGAATCAGTCAGGGAGGAATGATTGCAGTGTTGTGTAGGGATCAGTCAGGGAAGGGGTGGTTGCAGTGTTGGACAGGGGTCAGTCAGGGAGGGAGAGATTGCAGTGTTGTGTAGGGATCAGTCAGGGAAGTGATGATTGCAGTCCTGGAATGGGGTCAGTCAGGGAGGGGAGATTGCAGTGTTGAGTAGGGATCTGTCAGGGTGAGGACAATTGCAGTGTTGGATCGAGATCAGCAGTGAGGCAGTGATTGCAGTCTTGGACAGGGATCAGTCAGGGTGGCGGTATTTACAGTGTCGGGTAGGATCAGTCAGGGAGAGTGATATTGCAGTGTCGGTTAGGGATCAGTCAGGGAGGGTGAGATTGCAGTGTCGGGTCGTGATCAGGCAGGGAGTGGAAAATTGCCGTATCAGGTAGGGATCAATCAGGGAGGGGGAGATTGCATTGTGTGATCTTGATCAGTCTGAGAGTGGAGATTGCAGTGTCGGGTAAGGATCAGTCCGCGAGGGGGCAATTGCAGTGTAGGGTAAGAATCAGTCAGGGAGTGGGTGATTGCAGTGTTGTGTAGAGATCAGTCAGGGAGGGGGAGATTTCAGTGTTGTGCAGGGATCAGTCAGGGAGGGGTTGATTGCAGTTTTGTGTAGGGATCAGACAGGGAGGGGTTGTGCATAATGTTGTGTCGGGATCAGTCAAAGAGGGGGAGATTTCAATGTCGAGTAGGGATCAGTCAGCGAGGGGGAAATTGCATTGTTGTGGAGGGATCAGTCAGGGAGGAGAAGATTGCAGTGTTGTGTCGGGATCTGTCAGGGAGGGGGAGATTGCAGTGTTGTGTCGGGATCAGTCAGGGAGGGAGTGATTGCAATGTTGGGTAGGAATCAGTCAGGGAGTGGTGATTGCAGGGAGAGGGTGATTGCAGTGTTGAGTAGGGATCAGTCAGGGAGGGGGTGATTGCAGTGTTGGACAGGGGTCAGTCCGGGAGGGAGAGGTTGTAGCGTTGGGAAGGGATCTGTTGGATAGTGATCAGCAGGGAGGGATTGATTGCAGTCTTGGACAGCGATCAGTCTGGGTGGTGGCGTTTACAGTGTTGGGTAACGATCAGTCAAGGAGGGGGAGTTTGCAGTGTAGGGTAGGAATCAGTCAGGGAGGGTGAGATTGCACTGTCGGGTAGGAATCCGTCAGGGAGGGGGAGATTGCAGTGCTGGGTTAGGATCAGACAAGGAGGGGATATGGTGTATTAGAATTATCAGAAGCCTTTACGCAAGTTTCAATAAGGGCTAAAGAGTAACTTGGTAGACTTGGTAGAGAATAGGGCCTCTTAAAGATCAATAAGGTCCACCCATGTGTGGCACCAGAGGAGATGGGTGAGATATTAGACAAAATAATCTTGTCAGTATTTACTGTGGCGAAAGACCTGGAAGCTCGGGAACTTTAGGAAATAAATAGTGATGTCTTGGAAAGAATCCTCACCAGAATAGAGGAAGTGCTGGAATCTTAAATAAATAAATAAAGGTAGATCAGTCTTCAGTAGCTCATTGGTTCGATCCTAGAATATTGTGGGAAGCTAGGGAAGAGATGTCACTGTCCCTAACAGAGATATTTATATTATCAACCGACACAGTGAGGTGTTGGAAGACTGGAGGGCGGCTAATGCTTTTCCATCGCTTAAGGACTGCAGGGAAAAGCAAGGAAATTACAGCCCTGTGAGCCCAGTGATGGGGAAGTTGTTGGAGGAGATTTTTAGATAAAGGAGCTCCTTACATTTACAAAGGCAAAGGCTGATTCGAGATGCTCAGCATGGCTTTGTGAGTGGAAAATCATGTTGCACAAACCGGATTGACTCTTTGAGTAGATGGCCAAAAATAGATGAAGGCAGAGCAGTCAACGTTGTCCACATGGACTTTGTCATGTCGTCAAGAGGAAGAAAGAAGCTTACTTAAGGTTAAGGAAGCAAGAGTCAGACAGGTTTCTGGAGGGGAACATGAAGCAGCACGGTGTCTCAATGGTTAGCACTGCTCCCTCATAGCATCACGGACTCCATTTTGATTCCAGCCTCAGGCGACTGTCTGTGGGGATTTTGCACATTCTCCCCGTGTGTGCGTGGTTTTCCTCCAGGTGCTCTGGTTTCCCCCCACAGCCCAAGGATGGATATGTTCGGTGACTCAGCCATGCTAAATTACCTATAATGCTCTAGGATGGGTAGGTTTGGCGCATTAGTCAGGACAAATGGAGAATAATAGGGTGGGGGAATGGGGCTGGGTTGGATACTGTTTGGAGGGTTGATATGGAAGTATTGGGCCAAATGGCCCGTTTCCACACTGTAAGGATTCTCTGAAGGTACCAGGAAGAAACCGAGAAATGGAATTAGGGCAACTAGAAGGGTGCATGAAAAAGCTTTGTTGGGAAGGATTAAGGAAAATCGTAAGACATTCTCCACTTATGCGCGGAACAAGGGGATGTTCAGAGTGAGGATAATGCCAATCTGGGATAGTGGAAGGAACTTTTGTCTGGAGTCACAGGAGGTAGGGGAGGTCCTTAATGAATACTATGCCTCATTATTCACGGCTGAGAAGGGTCGTGTCGTTTGTCAGGACAGCGTGAAACAGGCTGATGTACGTGAACATGTGGATGTTACGAAGGAGGATGTGCTGAGTATTTTGTATAAGGTAAGAATAGATAAGTCGCTGAACCAGACTGGATGCGTCCAAAGGTACTACACGAAGCGAGGGAGTGGATTGCTGAGCACCTGGTGATGACCTTTGCACCCTCACTGTCCACTGGAGTCAGACCAGATGATTGGAGGCAGGAAAATATTATTCCCTTGTTCAGGAAAGTGAACAGGGATAATCCTGGGAATTGCACACCTGTCAGTCTTCTGTCTGTGGTTTGCAGACTATTGGAGAGGGGTCTGGGAGACAGGATTTATTATTCTTTGGGAAACCATAGTTTGATTAGAGATAGTCAGCATGGTTTTGTAAGGGGCAGGCCATGCCTCACAAATCTTATTGAGTCATTTGAGAATGTGACGAAACACCTCTATGGCTCATTCAGAAAGTACAGAGGCATGGGATACATGGAAACCTGTCTGTCTGGATACGGAATTACTGGCCCACAGAAGACAGAGGGTGATGATAGATAGAAAGAATTCATTCTGGAGCTCAGTGACGAGTGGTTTTCTGCAGGGAATCGTTACAGAACCTCTGCATTTTGTGATTTTATGAATAACTTGGATGTGTGAGCGGAAGTGTTGGTTAGTAAGCTTGCCAATGACACGAAGGTTGGTGGAGTGGTGGCTAGTGTGGAGGTCTGTTGTAGGTCGAAACGGAACATTGACAGGATGCAGAGTTGGCCTCAGTAATGGCAGATGGAGTTCTATCTGGAAAAGTGTGAGTAATTCATGTTGAAGATTGAATTTGAATGCAGAATACAGGGTTAAAGGCAGGATCTTTGGCAGTGTGGAGCAACAGAGGGATCCTGGCTTCCAAGTCCCTAGATCCCTCAAAGTAGCCACCCAAGCTGATAGGCTTGTTAAGAAGGAATATATTGTGTGGGATTTCATTAGTTTGGGGATTGAGTTTTAAAGCCGTGAGGTTATGCTGCAGCTGTACAGAGCCCTGGTTAGTCCCCAGTTGGAATATTGTGTTCAGTTCTGGTCCCTTCATGACAGGAAGGATGTGGAAGCTTTAGAGAGGGTAAAGAGAAGATTTACCAGGATGCTGCCTGTATTGGAGAGCATGTCTTCTGAAGAAAGTTTGAGGGAGCTAAGGCTTTTCTCATTGGAGTGAAGAAAGGTGAGGGGTGACTTGGCAGAAGTGAACAAGGTGACGAAAGTGATAGAGTGAATAGAGAGAGATTTTTTACCCTGACATAAATAGCTATTACAAGGGGGTATAATTTTCGTGTGATTAGTGGATGGTTAAGGGGAGATTTCAGAGGTAGGTTCGTTACATATAGAGTGGCGGCTGAGTGGAATGCACTGCCAGTGGTGGCAGTAAAATTAGATGCATTCCGGACATTTGATATACTTCTGGATAGGCACATGGATGATAATAAAATGAAGGGTATGGAAGTTAGAGTCATAGAGATGTTCAGCATGGAAACAGACACTTCAGGCCAACCCGTCCATGCTGACACGATATCTCAACCCAATCTAGTCCCACCTGCCAGCACCTGTCCATATCCCTCCAAAAATTCTCCAACCCTGGCAACATCCTTGTAAATATTTTCTGAACCCTTTCAAGTTTCCCAACATCTTTCCGATAGTAAGGAGACCAAAATTGCACGCAGTTTTCCAACAGTGGTCTAACCAATGTGCTGTACAGCCGCAACATGACGTCCTGTACTCAATACTCTGACCAATAAAGGAAAGCATGCCAAACGCCTTCTTCACTATCTTATCTACCTGCGATTCCACTTTCAAGAGGCTATGAACCTGCACTCCAAGATCTCTTTGTTCAGCAACACTCCCTAGGACCTTACCATTAAGTGTATAAGTCCTGCTAAGTTTTGCTTTCCCAAAATGCAGCATCTTGCATTTATCTGAATTAAACTCTATCTGCCCCTTTTTTGTTTTCTTACAGTCGGACAAAAGATTGACATATCATCATGACCGAAGGGTCTTGTTCTGTACTGTTCTGTGTTCTACATGTTGTATTGCAAACTGGGTAATAAACTCAGATCTGTGTAAAAGGATATGGCATTCAGGAGGAGCTAGTCAACTGGACAGAAAATTGTGCTTGATGGTCGGAGACAGAGGGTGATGGGGGACATGTTGTTTTTCTGACTGGAGACATGTGACCAACGGTGGAGTGGGTCCACTGTTGTTTGTTATTTGGATAAATGGTTTGGATGGGCATATTGGTTTGCTGGTAAGTACGTTTTTGGGTGACACTGAAATTGGTCGTAAACTGGACAGTGATGAAGGTTATCTGTTATACAACAGGTTGAACAGTACTGCTGGGATAGTAGGATGAAGAATAGCAGATGGAGTTTAATTAAATAAATGTGAAGTGTGCCATTTTGGTGAAACAAACCAGGGTGGGACTTATACAATTCATGTTCGGGCCCTGGGTAGTGTTGTCAGTCAGTGACCCAGGGATGCAGGTACACAGTTCTTTGAAAGTGGTGTCACAGGTAGACAGAATGGTGAAGCAGGTGTTTGGGATGGTTACCTTCATTGGGGAGAACATTTAGAGGAAGAGTGGGGATATCATCTTGTATCTGTACAATACATTGGTCAGGCCACCATAAAAGCATTGTTGATTAGTGGGAAGAACTCATCTGTTTCACTGACCTCCTTTTGTGTAGAACATCTGACGTTCTAACCTGGTCTGGCTAATATGTGACTCCAGACCCACTGCAGTATGGCTGACCCTGAGCTGTCCTCTGGGTAGTTAGCAAGACATCCACATTACATGAATGAATAAATAAAAATACATATGTCCCTCTCTACCTCTGCAAACACCTCCAGCTGCAGCAATCCGTACTGGCTTTGTAACAATGTTTAGGCTCTGACCACATTGTATAATACTCTTACCACCTCCGGCACCTTCACTTCTCCCTGTTCCTTTTGTGACATTAAACCCTGACAATGATTCCCCTTCCCACTGCCCTCCTCCTGCTAGCAGATCCTTTGCAATCCCTTTAAAGCTTACTCCTAAAACACACTCTCACTTCAGGCTTTTAAGTACGTTTTGGTGATCTTCTCACCCTCATAATCTAATATGATACATTTTGTCCTGAGTGAGGGGCTGTTGAGAATTGCTTGCTGAGGTTTTGTCTGTTTCAATTGAATGTTCTTTTGTTGCGTGTTTTACATTGTTGCTTCAAATGTTTTCCACTCTTCATTTACAGGCACATATTTCAGTCGGTTTCGCCTTTTTACCTTGGTCAGTTCTCATCTCAACCCCATGCAATTGGCTGTTTTTGTTTCTAGTTGTAGCTTGTCCTTTCTGTGATTCACTTTAAAACTTTATACTTCTTTAAACTGCACTTTATCACAATTTCCCAGAAGGTCTCTCCAGGTGAATTACTCATTTACTAAGTTTCATCACACAACGGTCGCTCTGAGATAGTTATGTCCCTAGCCAGTTGCACAATTGGTTATTCAAAGAAACACAGAAAAAATTCTCTGAACTCTTCTCCCAATATCACTGTTGTCAGTGTGACTGTCCCAGATTATGGGAATATTGAAGTTTCCCAAAATTATCACAAAGTGTTTGTTAAACAATTCCAATGAGTTCCTGTGAAATGCAGTGATAGAACATAGAACATAGAACATAGAACAATACAGCACAGAACAGGCCCTTCGGCCCACGATGTTGTGCCGAACTTCTAACCTAGATTAAGTACCCATCCATGTACCTATCCAAATGCCGCTTAAAGGTCGCCAATGATTCCGACTCCACCACTCCCACGGGCAGCGCATTCCATGCCCCCACCACTCTCTGGGTAAAGAACCCACCCCTGACATCTCCCCTATACCTTCCACCCTTCACCTTAAAAAACACAGACAGACGTACACAGGGACACTGGGTGACAGGCAGACACACACACATGGGTAGACACTCCTTTCTGCTTGTCTTCAGTCACATTCCCATGCTGCTCCCATACTTCACCTTTCCTCTGTGGATTTGGAAAGCTCCTTTCAGCTGAATCCTGTCCCTGCATCCTCTCTGTCAGTTTGAAGCCCTGTCCATAAACCTACTGACATTACTGGTCAGGATACTGGTCCCAGCACAGTTCCAGTCGACCATGCCAATGGATTATCTTTTTAAATCAAGTTTGTGATGTGGGTGTCTCTGGCTGACCAGCCTTTCTTGCCCAACCCTAGCTGCCCTTGAGCTGAGTAACGTGCGTGGCCATTTCAGAGAGTCATTGAGAGGCAAACACTTTGCTGTGGGTATGTCGTGCAGACCACGTGAGGATGGGCAAATGTCCTTCTTGAAAGGACGAATGTTTGAGTTTTTTTTTGGTACATCAGCAATGGTTTCATATGTATTTATCGACTATTAATTACCTTTTCTTTTGGTTATTGATTTCAAATTTCTGCATTTCTGATGGTGGGATTTAAACCTGCCTCCACAGAACATTCGCTGAGGTTTGGCATACATGCTCTAGCAATAATACTACTAGGCCAACAATTCACCTGCTCATCGGTTGCTCATCCCTGAGCACTGATACATCATGTAGTGCATCATGAAGCTAAACTCGTTTTTCCTACATATTTGTTTGATCCTGAAATCATCCTGAACTCTGGTGATATCACTCAGTATCTCTCCATTTGGTATCCCTCACTGTGTGGGTCTAATTACTGCGTCTGTCAGTGTCTCTCACTCTTGCAGCTACTCCACATCCTGAGCCAACAGAATTCTCCACTCCAGAGGGACACAGCAGCACATGCCAAGGATGGAGTCTGGTATTTTCCAGATCTCTGTGGGATGCAGTATCATTCTCCCTGTCTAACACTCACTGCATATGTCTAATTTCCCAATCTGTCTATCTCTCAGTCTCCTGTAGGTACTCAGGAAGTTCCTGACTCAGTAGCCTTCCCAGCTGCTGGATGTTTCGCCCATCACCTCATTGTCTCTCTGGCTGACCAACCATTTTCAAAGGGCAGGGAGACCTGGGGCCTTCAACAAATGCAGTGAGGTAAGATCACTCGCATGCACAGAGCAGAGAGCAATGAGAGGGATACAGGGCTAGAGGGGGAGCACAGTTCAGGCACACCCCAGGCTCAATCACCGCCCATTACTTTAACTTACTTTGTACTGAGTCAGCATCGGGAGTTTCACCGTTATGGATCTAGGTCTGTGCTGTCGTAGTGAGCATCAGTATAACAAAGGGGAAAGCAGGCCTCCCACGTGAGGGTGGGAACTGCTGCCTGGGATCTTTCTGTTCTGCGCTCCCTCTCCAAAACTGTATCTACGTCATGTCTCATTGACCAATGTCTTCAAAAACGTGTAACTCCTACATCAGATCCAGTCCCTGTAACCTCCTCCCTTCCCTTTCATTCGTCCCTCCACATATTTGAAACGTGCTGCATTCCACTCTACCATCCCTATCGCTGTAACTTGCTTCAGTGTCTACAACATGCCTTATCTCGGTAGTCTCCTCCTCAAATAACCAGAGACAGAGGCATGCAGCACTGAAACAGAACCTTCAGTCCGACTAGCCCGTGCTGACCAGGTTTACCAAACTGAACGAATCGCTTCAGCCTCTGTGGCCCATATCCGTTCAAATCTACTCCTCTCCATGTACCTGTCCAATTGTCTTATGAACATTTTGTAATTGTTCTTGTTTCTCCCATGTGGCCCTGGCAGTTTGTTCCGTCTATGCACCATCCTCTGTGGATAATGTTGCCCCTTAGCTCCCTCTTTAAATCCTTGCTCTCTCACCTCCCGTTTATACCCTCTAGTTTTGGACTCACCTACCCTTGGCTATTCACCTTACTCAGGGCCCGCAAGATTTTGTAATGCTTGAAAAGTTCACCCCATAGCCTCCTCTGCCCAAGGGAAATAGTTAGGACAATGTTACAAATATCTCCAACTCATATAGCAAAGTGCTGGCCAATGGGGGCAGGGGTACCAAATGCTGCTTTCTCCAAGCTGTCCAACTGTGATTGCCACTTCCAAGGAACAATGTAACTGCAGCCCTTTGTCTCTCTCTGTTCGACAACACTGCCCAAGGCCCTGTCATTAACTGTGTTAGTCCTCCCTGGTTTGTCTTAACAAAATCCAACATCTGAATTCAACTCCATATTTTATTCCTTGGCCCACTGGCCCAGTTGGTCAAGATTCCCTTTGAAAACCTATTCACTGCCCACTACACCATTAATTTGATCATCCATAAAATTACAAACAATGACTCCTATATTCTCAACCAAATCGTTTATGTAGATGATGTACATTAGTGGACCCAGCCCCGATCCTTATATCACACCGCTGGTCACAGGCCTCCAATCTGAACAACAACCCTCTCCCACCATCCTCTGTCTCCTACTGTCAAGCCAATTTTGTATCCAGTTGGTGAGCTCTCCTTAATCACATGTGATCTAACCTTCTGAACCAGTATATCATGCTAAATCCTGTCAAAGGCCCTGCTGACATTGGTGTAGACAATATATGGTCACCACTTCAACGAAAGCAATCAAGTTAGTGAGACCTGACTTTGTATACACAAAGCTGTGCTGGCTATCTTTCATCAATCCTTGCCTTTCAAGATGCATGTAACTCCTGTCTGGCAGAATCACTTCCTCCAGCGACATGTAGCTAATTGGTGTTTACTTTCATGGCTTTCCAACGCAGCCCTTCTTAAATAATGGAACAAAACCATATTCTTGTCATTGTTGAACAGCATGGAAACTGACCCTTCAGTTGGTACCAAACATGATTTCAAAGTAAACTCATCCCAGCTGCCTGTTGCTGGCCCATATCCCTCTAACCCTTCCCTATTCCCGTACTTAACCAAATGTATTTTAAATATTGTAATGGTACACACGTCCACCCCTTCGTCAGGAAGTTCTTTCCATACTCAAACCAACCTCTGTGCAACAATTTGCCCACATATCTTTTTTTTTTAACATATCCCTCCTCTCAACTTAAAAATTTGGCCCCTCCACTTGAGACTCGCACATCCTGCGGAAAAGGCAACTGCCATTAACTCTATCTATATCCCTTATCTTTTTCATAAACTTCCATCAGGTCATCTATCACCCTCCAGGCTCCAGTGAAAAAATACTTTGGCTGGATAGGCATTTTTCCAGAACTCAAGCCTTCCATACCCAGCAACATTCTGGTAAATCTCTTCTGAACCCCCTGCAGCTTAATAATAGCCTCTCTATAACTGGGTGACCAGAACTGGACGGAGTATTGCAGAAGAGGCCTCACCAATGTCCGTGCAATCTCAACATGACATCGCAAATCCTACACTCAATGGACTGAGCAATAGTCAGGCATGCCAAGCACTGTTTTATCCATCCTGTGATGCAAACTTCAAGAATTATGTACCTGAACCTGGAGGTCCCTCTGCTCTAAAACATTAACCAAGGCCCGAACATTAATTGTATGAGCTCTACCCTTGTTTGTTTTACAAAATGCATTACCTCGCATTTATTCCGATTGAATTCCCTCTACAGTTTTTCAGCCCATTGACCCATATCATCAAGATCCCTTTGTAATCGTAGCAAACCTTCTTCACTGTCCACGATTCTACCCTCCACCCTTCCAGCCCATCACACATGGCTGTCAATTGTACAAGTATCTTCGCTCGGGGCCCCACAATGTTTTGCCTAGCATCACACAATGTTCTGTGATACACTTAATGAGGTCCTAGGGCTTTCCATACCTTTGTGTTTTAAAACCTCCAGCACCACCTCTTCTATAACATGCACTCTTTTAAGTCATAGAGATGAACAGCATGGAAACTGAGCCTTCGATCCAACTCATCCATGCTGGCCAGAAGATCTAAATTTATCCATCCCATTTCCCAACATTTGGCCCATGTACCTCAAAACCATTGTTATTCCTATACCCATCCAGATACCATTTAAATGTTGTAATTGTATCAGTGTCAGTTACTTTCTCTCTCAGCTCATTCATACACACGCATCACCATGTGTATGAAAAAGCTGTCCCGTCAATCTCTTGTAAACTTTTCCCCTCTAATATTAAACCTATGCCCTCTAGTTTTGGACTCTCCAACCCCTGGGAAAAGACCTTGAATGTTCACCCAATCCATACACCTCATGTTTATATAAAACTCTGTCAGGTCACCACTCAGTCTCCAATGCTCCAGGGAAAATAACCCCAGCTTATTCAGCAACAACCCTGACAACATCTTGTGAATCTTTTCTGAGCACTTTCAAATTTCACAGCATCATTCCTATAGCAAGGGGACTGCAGTTACAGAGAACTCCAATAGTGGTCCAACGTATTACTCTTGTTCCCTGAGTTTCCCAGTCTTTGTCCACAGTAGGTTCTGGAGTGAAAAGTTTGTTTAGCGTCTTAGTAAATATCCTGCAGTTCCACACATCGATGACCTCATTGATCTTTAAGGGCCTCTAGTCTGTCCTGAGGCACTCGTTTACTTATAATATTTTATACAATCACTTTTGGATTATTCTTATCCTTCTCTGTCGACGCTATTTCATGTCCCCTTTCTGCATTCCTGATTTCTACCCAAAGTGTATTCCTACAGCCCCTGTGATCTTCAGGCATTCCCTCGATCCAGGTGGCTATACCTGACGCGCCCCCTTTTCCTTGATCAGACCTTCAGTATACAGCCAGTGTTTCCTAATGCTGTCAGCATTGAGCTGCGCAAAAACAGGAACATGCTGGCACTTGCTAGACTTCTCGTTCCCTGCACATAAACTCCCCAATCACCTTTTGAAAGTTCCTGCCCAATACGATCAAGATTGGGCTGGCCCCATTTTATAACTTGAACCTATGGACCAGCCCTGTCCTTTTCCATCGCTGTTTTCAAACCAGTAGAACTGTTGTCACTTTGGCAAAGTGCTTTCCCACAAATACCTCAGTCCCTTTCCCTACCTTGTTTCCTAAGGGGAGGTCAGGTTTTGCCCATTTCTGTTTTCAGGCCATGTACATATTCATTGGGAGTTTGCTGGAACGCAATTACCAAATTCCTCCCTTGCAAACACTGAACACTGGCAGTCCCAGTCTAGGTTTGGAAAGTTCAAAAACCCCTACCATAACAGCCCTATTATTATGATTGATATTTGAGACCTCCCGACATATTTGTTCCTCAGTGTGCCACTGACTATTGGGGGCCAGTAGGAAAATCGTGTCAGAGTGATGACCAATTCTTATTTCCCATTTCTACTAACATAGCTTCACTGGATAATCCCACAGAATTATTCTCTCTAAGTACTGATGTGGTGACACATGCAATCAAAATCCACCACCACGCGTCCTCTCTTGCCTCCCTTTCGATGCTTCCTGCAGTCTCTCTAACTTGAAACAATGAGTTCACAATCCTGCCCCTCCCTCAGCTGTGTTTCTGTAATAACTATTATCTCCTAGTCCCATGTTCAAATCCATGTCCTGAGTTCATCTGTCAGGCCTCTTTCATTGAAATAAATGTAGTTGAATCATCAGTTTTACCCCATTCCATGCTATGTTCTTGCCTGCCTTATCTGTTGAATTTGCTCTGTTTAACGTGCTCCAGCCGCAAGATTCTTTCTTGCCTTACGTCTGTTTAAGGTCCAACACCCTGCCAGAATAGTTTATATCCTCTCAATCAGCTCTAAAAATTCGCCACACCAGGATATGGGTCCCGCCAGCTCCTGCTCCCAGTTCAGGTGCCTTTCCCAACCTGTCTCCCTGAGCTGACGACTACAGGGTCTCGCGACTTGTCCACTAAGGTCCCTGTGCTCCTCAGTGATCCGCATGGACCAACCATTCATTATGTCTTATCGCTTATCATAACTCCCACAGGGTATGACCTCACATTGATCAGAACTAAAGTCTAGTCAGATTATTATCTAATCGTCATCAGACTGTAGCGAGAGACCATCCTCCTCACTGTGGACAACCTTTCATGCCATCTGCAAACCTACTCATGATTCCTTCTGCTTGCACATCGAAGTTATTCTTCGACAGAATAACCAGCAATGGTTTTTGCACAGAATTCTGTGGTACATCCGCTTGTGAAAGGAAATCAAACACGAAAAGGTTTATCCACCAATTGTGTATTCAATTTACCAACTTGCCTTGAATCCCAGTGGCTCTTCCCTTTTGGGCAAACCTTCCATGTGAGATCTTGTCAAAGACCTTAATGAATTCCATGTAAACCACATCATCTGCACTGCCCTCATCAACATTTTGATAGACCATTTAAAAAAAACGCAACTGAATTCCACAGACAGCATCTTCCTCTGCCAAATCTGTGACGACTCGGCCGAGTTGATTCATCCTCAGAATTGTTTCCAGAAATTTCCCTCCCACTGCTGCCAGACTATCTATGCAATCTATATGATTACCTGACCTATCCCTGCTGCCGTTCTTGAACAAAGGAACCACATTAGCGATCCTCCAGTCATTCAGCACTTTGCCTGTGGCCAGTAAAGTATTAAATATATCCACTAAGACTCCAGCAATCTCCTCCTTTATCTCCCATAGCAGCCTGGGATATATTTCTTGGGTCTGGGTATTTCTCCACCTTTATGCCTGTGAAAATATTTAATACCGCCTCCTTATTGATCTTAGCATGTTCGAGAACCTCAGCATCACAATTCAAATCCACAGCTATAAAACCTTTGTGAATACAGATTGGAATTATCCATTGAAGACCTCACCTGCTACCTCTGGCTCCATGCACAGATTGTCCCTTAGGTATCTAACAGGCCCCACTCTTCAACTGGTCATCTTCTTGCTCTAACTGTATTGATAAAATACCTTATGCCTTTTCTTAACAATATCTGCCAAGGATATTTCATGCCCATTATTTGACCCTCATTTTTAAGGACCCCTTGCACTCTCTATACTATTAAAGGGCTTCTCCTGTTTCCATCGTGCTGTACTTCCTTTATCCAGCTCACAATATCGCTTTAGCAGTATTCGTTGGAGTTACTGCCTTTATCATTCACTCTTCAGGGAACACACTGGCCCTGAAATCTCACTGTATCACTTTAACATACTTCCTCTTTCCGAATATGAACCCAACTGCAAATAGTTCCTCCGTGTCTGTGTTTGTCAGATCCTGTCTGATGATAGTGATAATGCCCAGTGACAGTAATATTCTAATGATTAGGGGGCTTCCCCAAATTTGGCACCTTCACTTCTGCACGATCCTTATCTCTTTCCCAAATGACTTTGAAACTTAGTGTTACTTCCACTATCCCCAAAACGCCACAAAGTCCTTACATCTGTCATCTTGTCCAGCACCTACAGTCCACTCTGTCTGTAACATCCAGCCCTTACTGACCTACCCTCCAGCCTCTCCATCACATGATATCACTGTAACAATCTGTAGTCCCTACAGCACTCCTCCATCCTATCATACAGCACCTCATTACCTCGAAGCATTCAGAAAGTACGGAGGCATGGGATACAGGGAAACTTATCTTACTGGATACAGAATTCCTGGCCCAAAGAAGACAGAGGGTGATGATAGATGGAAAGCATTCAGCATGGAGCTGGGTGACCACTCGTGTTCTGCAGGGTTCAGTTCCCGGAACCATGCTCCTTGTGATTTTTATAAATGACGTGGATGTGGGAGTGGAAAAATTGGTTAGTAAGTTTGCCAATGATACAAAGGTTGGTGGAGTGGTATATAGCATGGAGGTCTGTTGCTGATTGCAATGGGGCATTGACATGATGCGGAGCTGGGCTGATAAGTGGCAGATAGATTTCAATCTGGAAAAGTGTGCAGTGATTCATTTTGGATGGTCGAACTTGGATTCTGAATACACTTGGTTAAAAGTCGAATTCTTGGCAGTGTAGAGTAACAGTGGGATGTTTGGTTCCATGTCCATAGACCCCTCAGGGTTGCTAAGAAGTAATACATTATGTTGGCTTTCATTAGCTGGGGGATTGAGTTTCAGATCTGTGAGACTATGCTGCAGTTGTATAGAGCTCTGCTTAGACCACACTAAGATATTGTGTTCAGTTCTATTCCTCTCATTACAGGAAGGAAGTGTAAGCTTTAGAGAGGGTAAAGAGGAGAGGGTAAAGAGGGTAAAGACCTGGACTGAAGGCGATTTCTTATGAAGAAAGGTTGAGGGAGCTAAGGCTTTTCTCATTGGAGTGAAGAAGGGTGAGGGGCGACTTGGTAGAGGTGAAAAAGGTAATGAGAGGCACAGAGAGAGTGAACAGTGAAATATTTTTTTCCCCATTGCAGAAATGGCTATCACAAGGGAGTATAATGTTAAGGTGATTGGAAGAAGGTTAAGGGGAGATTTCAGAGTTTGGTTCTCAGCACAGAGCAGTGGGTGCGTCGAATGTACTGCAGTGGTGGTAGTAGAGTTAGATACATGAGGGACATTTAATGGACTCTTGGAAAGGTGCATTGATGATAGTAAAATGAGATGTATGTAGTTTAGTTTGATCTTAGAGGAGAATAAAAGGTTGGCATAACATTGAGGACCGAAGGGCCTTGTGCTGTACTGTTCCGTTTAGCACCTTCACAAGTATTTACCGCTAATCTTTAACCGTCCTGCCCTTCAATGAATATAATTTCCCAGTCCACACTCTCTTTTATGCATATCAGTCCCATTATAGAGGATTGTTCACTCACACACATGCATACATACACACAAACACGTACACGCACACACAAACTCATACACATGCACACACAAAAAATGCATTATCTTGTCAAAGATCACCAACAACACTATAAACAAATAGAATGATAAATAGAATGAAGAACTCTTTAACGGAATTATTTGGAGGAGCTGACAACTGAGGACTCAGGTGGATAAAATTAAAAATCACACAACACTAGGTTATAGTCCAATAGGTTTATTTGGAAAAAACAACATTTGAAGGGTTGTTTCATCATTAGGTGATTGTGGAGTTGGACCATACAACACAGAATTTATAGTAAAACGCGATTGAAATATTTTGAATAAACGTGGATAAAGTTTTTTTTATCCTTTCGAATGGTTTTGCTAAAGATGGTGAAAGTCTGTCTGTGTCCCAGCCGTGAGTCAGACTGGTTCCATATCTAAATCCCACTTTAATCTCACACCTTTTATGCATTGTCTGAGCTGGAATGAGACGTTTAGTTCGATAACCAGAAGTTACCTTGAGAATGTGACATAAAAGGACTTATGGGATTTACATATTAACGAGATGATGTCAGCAAAATCATTCTAAACGATGCAATGCTGAATCTAAATTTGTTTAATATGTCAGCCGCATGACACCGCAACACTTCTGCTATTAATTCTGCGTCTTGTGGTTCTGTTCCACAACCACTTGATGAAGAAGCAGGTGTTCGAAAGCTAATACTTTCAAATAAAACTGTAGAATTGCCATCTGGTGTTTTGGTATTTAAACATGGTTTGAGGAAGGATGAGACAATTTTCTTTTGCTTCTTGCAGCAGAAAATACGAAGATGTGAAATTATTGACGTGCTCAAAATTACGGGAAAAAAAACTACAGAGTTGAAAAAGATATTATGTGTTCGTTATATGGCGCTATAGTAACAACCTGCCCCAATTTCAGGATTATAAACAAAACAGCGCAAAGTGACATGAGGAGAAACTTCTTTTTTTCAGAGAGTTGTTCGGCTTTGGAGTCCCTTGCCTGCGAGATATAAAGATGTGGATTCCAAACAGAAACAGGCGGCATATTTGGAGATGCTGGCCCTCATCGCTCATTTTATATCACTTTTAAAATATTTACACTTGCCAGACTTACATTTTGCTGCTAATGGACTAGTGAATCAGTTTTAAAAGTTCATGTCCCATGCTCTCAAAAATTGTCTCGCCCCATTTTGTAAATTTAACTTGTGGACCAGACTTGTCCTTTTCTATAACTACTTTCCAACCAACACAATTGTGGTCACTTTGCGAAAATGATCCCCTGCACACCATTGAGAATCACATGGAGTGCTGGAAAGGTTGCATCAGACATTAAACACAAAGTTTATGGCTTATAGTCAAGAGTATACAGGTGATTGCTACAAGTGAATTGTGTTTGTATTTCTTGCAATCAGAGATACATAAAACGAATCGACCAAATTCAGCCTATTTGAATTACGGTTGGCCATGAAGTGAGCGGCCAACCAAAATTGATTTAGGAAGTTTTGTTAAGTCAGAATTCAAAGACCACTAATTTGGACTACTTGGCAAATTTTCTGGTACAGTTAAATAGAATGGAGGAATCGGCCAGACAGCATTTAAAACTATCACAACATGCAATGAAACAGGAAGCAGGCAATAAATCAAAAATTCACAATTTTATGATTGGGGCAAAGTGTTACTTACAGTTAAAGTTACATTTACTGACAGTGAGAGGTGAACCTTTACAAGTAAGGTTTGGTTGACCTTATCAAGTTGAAACGAAGTTGAGTGCCGTGAACTATTTGATAAGGACTTCAGGCAGAAAGAAAGCTCATCAAGTTTGCCATGTGATTGTGCTCTAAAGGTTTATTGACAGAGAAGGAAAGGAAGAGGAGAATGTGTTATTGGTTCCCACACAGAAAGTCAAACCAAGTTCAGAGGATTCTGAATTGAGCATGCCTCAAATTAAGTTGGACAATTAGGAAGTTGTCAAACATTAGGATACATTATTGAGTTACCTTCCAGACGAAAACCGAAATGATCCGAAAGAGTTTTTACAATCATATGGGGAGATATGTTAAAATAGGCTGCCAAGCACTATCCGAATTATGTATGAGTTAGATATAGTATTAAGGGTTGGACAATTAGGAAGTTGTCAAACATTAGGATACATTATTGAGTTACCTTCCAGACGAAAATCGAAATGATCCGAAAGAGTTTTTACAATCATATGGGGAGATATGTTGAAATAGGCTGCCAAGCACTATCCGAATTATGTATGAGTTAGATATAGTAGATGCTGTTCAGATTAAGCCACATCATTAAAGGCTTAACCCTCCAAACGTGGCACAGGTTAAAAAGGGGATTGAACGCGTGCTCCAAGATGACATAAATGATCTAAGTTACAGTGACGGGAGCTCAACCTTTATAGTTGTGCCGAAGCCAGCTGGTACCCATCGGTTATTTGTGGATTATCGCAAAGTCAACACAGTTGCAAAGGCTGGTGTATACCTAGTTCTGCGTGTTCATACGTTGGGCAAACAATTTACATTTCGAAGTTGGACTTCCTCAGAGGCTACTGGCAGATACCTTTCTCTTAAAGAATGAAGGAAATTTTGGATTTTGTAATGCTGAACGCACTGTATCAGTTCACAACATGCCATTTGGTATGGAAAATACACCAGCCGCATTTTAGAGACTAACAAGTAAGTTCGTTGACAGATTACCCAACTATTTGTCGTACATCTTTCACCTTGTGATTTTTCTTTACTCATGTGTTACGTCATGGATTAAACCCTGTTGCTTAATTTGAAACCAGCAACCCAGAAAAGATTTATTCTGTGCAGTAATCTATACACATTCAAGATTCCAAAAACTACTTAAAGTTAAAATCAACAGCTTTATTTCTAAAGCATAACAGAGAATAATTAACTAACAACTGTTTACCACTCCTGACTCCAACCTATCTGTTAACTTCCCTTCGATAATACTAGTCCGATAAAACTCCCAATTAAGACTTACAAAACCACACTTCTTATCTCAATACCAGGCAGCCTTCATTCTTCCATTCGGATACTCCTGTGTCTTCTTTTCTTCTTCTTAGGAATATCTGCCTCACAGGTTACTGATCGCAAAAGATTCTTTCAAGAGAGCTTTGTATTAAGCAGTCGGTTTACATACTGAGCTTGGCAGTTCTCTTCTCAACTGTTCAAAATTCACCAGCCTTAGAGCCCCACAAACCACTGGATTTTGTCAATGGCTTTTAAAAATTTCAGTACACTCAGTGCAAATTAGATTGGAGTTTGATATTTTTTCGGGGTATAATTTAAACTGAATTACCGAATTCGAATTTGTGTTTTTGTCGCTGAGCAACTCAGCGAGTGCTGTTTGTCCTGAATCAAATGTGACTTTGTAAATTCTCCAGCATTCGGTGTACTTGCTAAGTCTTTCAATCTCTTAAAGGTGCACCCACATGTTCATAACACCTCCCTACTTGTGATGAAAATGAACCATCATAATGAAAAGAAGGCTCAGTTTATTTTCGCTACTTTGAAATCACATTACCCTACGATTCAGATAACTTTAATATAAGTTCACTGTAGCTTCTTTCCATATCCCTGTGTATGCATATAACATGAAATAAAGGCAAAACTCATCTGAGCTGTATTAGGTAAATACGCGGTAATGCATCTGTGATTACATTCTCTGGATCAGCCACATGTATGTTTTTTTTTTAAGTTAAAAGACTGTAACATAAGCCTCCATGGAAATAGTCTCATACTATTATCTTCAAATCGTTCTAAGAATGTAAGCAGATTGTGGCCATTGTACACAACCGTCTCTGACACATTGTTCATGTCATACATATTAAAATGTTGTAAGGCCAGTACCAAACTCAATAGTTCATTTTTAATTGTGGAGTATTCCTCTGGTGTTTGTTGACATTCTTCTAAAAGTAACCAACTGGCAGTTCAATCTCGTTGTTATGCTCCAGTAGGATTACAACTTTAACTCCAAGGTCACTAGCATGGATGGCTAGTTTAAAAGGTTTTGAAACGTTTGTGTAGCTAAAGCTGGTGTGCTGACTAATATCGAGTTCAAACGGTCGAATGCATCCTGGCATTGTTCTATCCAAATGAACTTTGTGTTCCTATTCAGCAAATCTGGTAACAATGCCGCTACACTGCTGAAGCTT
>NW_025213454.1:0-1803 GCF_004010195.1 Chiloscyllium plagiosum | reverse complement strand
GTACATAGCAGGGTGGGCTCAAGGAGCTGAATTGCTTACTCCTGCTCCTGGTTCCTATGTTTTTATAAGAGGGTCAGCAGCACTTTACACCCAGCAGTGCCATCAGGAGCATTGCTGGGACTGCAGCCAGCTCCCAATCTGGATCAGCAATGGAAGCTAGAGAAACAGATATGTAGTATAGATTCACCAAGGATTGAGTGGCAAGGGAATTGTGATTGGGACGCCATTGGAAGGAATGGAACAGGAGCACCACTTTCTGCTGGGCGAGATGCCCTCTGTTAGGTGCATGATGTCTAACCAGAAGGGACCATCCCAACCTAAGCTTCCGGTCAGACCAACAGGATGAGATACCACTGGATGCAGGTAGGGGAATATTACCCACCCCAACCTCAGTCTGCATTTGAGCGAATATAACATTCTGGCCAATGTCACAAGTGAAGGCTGTCTACTTGTTGTGGCATAGGCATGCTGGTCCCTGTGAAAATATACCAACCAAGAATCAGCAGCACTATTTGGAAGGAAAATAAGTTAATTTGGTTTTGGCACCTCATACAGGTGGCTGTTCATATGTGAGACAAGATAGAACGTGGCATTGGAATTGCTGGAGAAACTCAGTAGGTCTGACAGCATCTACAGAGAGAAAACCTGCTCTCAAATTACATTCATGAGAACCATTTAGGAGTGAGGAGATGTTATTGTTGAAATGAACCTACTGCAAGGTTAAACCTGGCAACCTGCTCCTTAATAGTAACTCACAGATCAGTCTGGAGAAGGTTGTGGTGAAGGGAGTGGACCAATTGTGAGCTGACAGCAAGAGTGTTATGGTGTTGGAGATTGCACACTGTTTGGTACATGGGACTGATATCTGACCTTGTAGTTGGAACAAGCAAGAAATGGACCAGGAGCATATTAAGGAGTTATATTGATTTGAATTGCTGTGTCCAAATGCAAGTGATAATAACTTGAGAGCAGTGATTTTCTGTCAGAAATATGTTGGCAATTAAAATGTCTCATCCTCCCCCCGTTACACATCACCCAAATGTCAATAGCAAGCATCAGGTGTTGTAAGACCAAAAGTCAAGCTCCCTTCTTGAGTACACACAGGCATGAGCCCCAGTTTAGATGTTGCTTTGTGGGATATTTATTCCACTTGCCACACAAGCCTTTTTGAATGTGATTGCCAATTAGTATCAAATTGGACACAATAGAAAATGGATTAAGTCTGTCAAAACTCATTTCACAGTGTCATTTTGGAGCACGATGTTTCAGCTAATGGCTTGTGTTAAACTTGCACAGATGAATGTGCACTCAGTAGCAGCAAAGGCTTCCCCACTAAGTCTGTTCAAAGTGATCATCAACTAGTTGCAGTGAGTTGCTGGTTGATGTTGTCTGATTGATGCTGGTTGATGCCGGTTGATTGCTTCTGTCTACCTGTATTTGGTTCTTTCCCACATAGCTGTTGCAAGTTGCAGAAGTAGAGGAGGAGAGGAGGAGGTGCCAACGTAGTTTTGCTAACTTCAAGGTATAGACTTGATCATAAGAATATAAGAATATGGAATAGGAGTAGGGAATTCACCCTTAAGCCTCCTCTGCCATTAAATATGATCATCTCCGTCTCAATTCCACTTTCATGCCACTTCCCATAACCAAGATATAAAATAATCTTTTAAAATATAAGGAATTTCCAGCATCAGACAACACAAACTAACCACAAGAAATGAGAGAAAAAAACCGTAGAAATTGCTGGAGAAACTCAACAGGTCTGGCAGCATCCGTGGGCAAAAAGCAGAGTTAATGTTTCGA
>NW_025213453.1:26981-33156 GCF_004010195.1 Chiloscyllium plagiosum | reverse complement strand
AATAGCCTCGAATAAGGAAACACCTTAGTAAACGTTTCCATGACACTCACCACAGGCTCCACATTCCTCTGGAAGTGCGGCATCAGACCTGCGGCAACATTCAAAATGAGATACAACTGAAGTTCTATACCCCTGGAACATGACTTGCCAATATTTATACTCTGTTGTCGGACTGATGAAGGAAAGTATATCTTATGAGTTGTTGTGTACCTCATCCATGTGTGTCGCCACTTTGAGGGAAATACAGACGTGTGTGCTGGCTTCCCTCTGTATGCTGATACTTCAACCATTTACTGGATGCTTCCCTCGTGAAGTAGACATACGAAAATTAATTACGCTACATTTGTCCAGAAAAAACTCCGTTCGCCATTTTGCCCCCATGTCTCCCACAGCTTTGTGCCATCCACAAATGTATTAATCTACATGGTCTTCTGAAACATTTCTTAATACCGTGACGAAAATGTTCCTCCAAAAAAGTTTTAACGTCCTAGGTTTTCTTCAGAGAGTTTGTAAACGGCACAGGTTCTAAAATGTCCGAGTTTGGGTGGATTTTAGGGCCAATTTGTTTACTCTGTTAGGTACTGCCTCAGGCAGAAGGCTTTCAGGTTTAAACAAAGACATGTATAATGAAAATGGAGTGCACAGTTATCAGTTCAGCTATTTGCTGGTTTGGTTATAATGCAGCTACTGGGCCCTCTCTCTCTCTCTCTCTCTCTCAAACTTCAAGTCCGCCAGGAGTCGTTTTACCTTTTGTGCCAACGAGTGCTTATACAGATTGTTGCAAGTATTTTTGGAACAGGATCATTAGTTGGGATAGTCTGTTGGGTTTTCGGATAGGATCAGTTTATCGGCATTCTATTTTCTGTTCTTTGTGTTTCATTCATTAATCTTGCAAATAAATTCAGTTTTGTTTAAAACTAAGTAGTTTGACGAGCTGATTCTCTCCTGGAAAATCCGGTGTACACTTCCTTAAATCAAATATCAAAATTAGGGTATGGTCTGCTTTCTGAAAATGTTTTGAGGGTTCTGGCCTTGTCCATAACAATATATTACAACGCATCATGCGTCCCTGCACTCATCCCTCTGGAGCACCACTGGTTACAGATCTCCAGTTTGACCAAACGCCTTGCTACGCTATCTACCTTCTTTGGCCAAGCCAGTTCTATATCCATCTTACCAGCTTATGGCTGATCCAATGTGATTTCATGATTTGAATCAGTCTTTCAAATGTCTAACTAAAATCCACCATGATAACGTCTATCACCCTGCCCTTGTCAGCCACATTTGTTCCCTTCTTTAAAAAAAACCTCAAGCTTGTGAGACACGAACTTCTCCATACAAGATTATGTTGCCTATCACTATTACGTCCATGGTTTTACAAATATGAGTTATTCCTATTCCTGAGAACCATCTTCAACAGTTTCCCTACCACTGAGGCGAGGCAGATAAAACCCCAACAACGCTCCACCTCTAATTCCCTAGATTATCTCTCTTCGCCTTCTTCAACAAAGTAATTCTTATCATCCCAAATATTGACTGGGAATAGTTTTTGTTCAATGTGTGCAGGAGGGTTTTCTGACACAGTACATAGACAGGCCAACAAGAAGCGATGCCATATTAGGTTTGGCACTGGGGAATGAATATAGCCAGGTGTTAGATTTGGACCTAGGTGAGAACTATGTCGACACTAAACACAATTAAGTTATAGTTATGATAGGAATGTGCAGGGATAGGTGTAAACGGCAGAGAAATGTGTATAACTGTGGGATAGGCAATTATGATGCAGTTAGGCAAGATTTAGGATGCATATTTAGGGAAGGAAACCGCAGAGGATTGACACACTTAAAATGTGGAGCTTATTCAAGGAACAGCTATTGCGGGTACTTAATAAGAATAAACCGTTCAGGCAGGGAGGTAGTTATCGAGAGAGGGAGCCAAGGTTTAGTAAAAAAGTTGAAGCTCTTGTCAAGAGAAAGTTAAAGGTTTATGTGTGGATGACGCGTGAAGGCTCAGTTAGGAGTCTTGAAAGTTATAAGTTCACCAGAGAAGATCTCAAGAGAGAGCCAAGAGGTGACATGAGAAGTTGTTGGCGGATAGGATCAAGGAAATCCCTAAGGCCCTCTGTAGGCATATCAGGAATAACAAAGCGACTAGAGTAGGACTAGGGTCAATCAACGATAGTAGTGGAAAGTTGCGTGTGGAATCTGAGGACAAATGAGAACTGCTTAGTGAATACTTTTCGTCAGCATTCACATTGGAAAAGGCCAATGTTATTGAGAATATGGAGATAGAGTCTACTACATTAGATGGGATTGCGGTTGACAAAGAGGAGGTTTCAGCAATTTTGGAAGATCTGAAAATAGATAACATCCCTGGACCGGATGGAAATCATTCTCGGATTATCTGGAAAGCCAGTGAAGAGATTGTAGAGCCTTTGGTACTGATCTTTATGACATCATTGTTGACAGGAGTAGTGCCAGAAGACTGGAGAATAGCAAATTCCCCTTGTTTAAGAAGGGGAGTCCGAACAACCCTGGTAATTATAGGCTTTATTTCGGTTGTGGTAATGTGTTCGAAAAGGTTGCAAGAGGTAGGATCTTTAATATCCTGGAAAGGAATAATTTGATTAGGAAGAGTCATCATGGTTTTGTCAAGGGTAGGTCATGCCTAACAGACCTCATTGAGTTCTTCGAGAAAGGTGTTAAAGCAGGAGGATGAAGGTCAAGCGGTTGATGTAGTGTATATGGAGTTCAGTATAATATTTGATAATGTTCCACAATGTAGGCTATTGCACAAAATGCGGAGATTGGCGTTGGAGGTGATTTAGCCAATTGGATCAAAGATTGGCTAGCTGAAAGAAGACGGGGTGGTGATTGTTGGGAAATGTGCACCCTGGAGCCATTGGTGTGTTACCAGAGGTGTGCCGCAAGGATCTGTTTTAAGGCTATTGCTTTTTGTCATTTTTATAAATGATCTAGATGTGAGAGCAGAAGGCTGGGTTAGTAAATTTGTGGATGGCACTAAGGGAGGCACAGTTGTGGATAGTGCCTACAGATGTTACAGAGGGACATAGATAAGATGCAGAGCTGGCTAAGAAGTGGGAAATGGAGTTTAATGCGGAAAAGTGTGAGGTAGTTCACTTCGGAAGAAATAACAGGAATGCCGAGTACTTGGCTAATTCTTGGCCGTGTCGATGAACAGGGAGATCATGGTTTCCAGGTGCATAAATCCCTGAAAGTTGCCACGCAGGTTGATAGGATTGTTAAGAACGCATATGATGTGTTGACGTTTATTGGGAGGGGGATTGAGTTTCGCAGCCACGAGGTCATGCTTCAGCTGTACAACACACTGGTAAGGCCTCACGTGGAGCACTATGTACAGTCATGGTCACTTTATTATGGGATGAATGGGTAAGGCTTGGAAAGGGTTGAGAGGAGATTTATTATGATGTTGCCTCGTATGGAAGGAAGGTTGACAAGGAAGCGATGAGGGAACTGAGGCTGTTTTCATTGGAGAGAAGAAGGTTGAGAGGTGACTTATTCGGGACATATAAGATATTGAGAGGGTTAGATAGTGTGGGCAGTGAGAACCATTTTCCTTGGATGGTAAAAGCTAACACGAAGGATCATAGCTTTAAATGTATGGGTGATAGATTTAGGAAAGATATCAGGGGTAGCATTTTTTACTCACAGAGTAGTAGGGGTGTGGAACGGCCTGACTGCAACTGTAATAGACTCGCCGACATTAAGGGCACTTAAATGGGCATTGAACATACATATGGATAATAACGGAAAGCTATAGGTCAAATGAGCATCAGATTAATTTCACAAGTCAGCGCAACACAAGGGCTGAAGGGCCTGTACTGTGCTCTATGTTCTATGTTATATGTTCTATGAATGTCGTTGGCTATTCCCCAGTCCTCCGGAACCTCTCTTATGATTGGAAAGGATAGAAAGATTTCAATCAAGAGTACCTCCCTCACTTCCATCAGCACTGGATCCCTTCAGGTTCTTAGGATTTGTCTACCATTAAACTTCTCAAAGAGGTTTCCTTTGCCAAATATATTTCATGGCCCATTTTAGCCATCCTAGCTCCTTGTTTGAGATATTTGTATTTTCTTTCTCTATCTTCATATGCTTCAAGAGCTCTGTCTGTCTTGAGTTTCCTAATGTGTGATTTTACGTTTTGACTAAGCTCACAAATTTTAGTGTCATCTAAGCCTTCTGAACCTTGCTTTCGCTATCCTTTATTTTCACAGGAACCTAATTATTCTGAACATTAATCAAATGCCTTGAAATAAAAAGTCCATGTGTTCGTTAAGGATTCGCCCACAAAGAACCACCCAAAATAGACGTTCACCAGTTGGGTGGTAGTGGAGGGCGTATTTCAGACTGGAGCCTTGTGACCAGTAGTGTTCCACATGGATCAGTAATGGGTCCACTTTTGTTTGTCATTTATGTAACTGAATTGGATGAGAATACAGGAGGCATGGTTATAAAGTTTGCAGGCAACAACTGAGGGACTCCCTGAGATTCTTGTAGAGAGAAGAGGAAAACCCCTTGGATGCTGCCTGAACTGCTGTGCTCTTCCACTAATCCAGAATCTGGTTTCCAGCATCTGCAGTCATTGTTTTTACCCAGTTGATTTTAACCCTACTGCGAATCCTTTTGCAAGGATGCCTGCCTTGAAGAAGTTTTCCTCCTCTCTCTACAAGACTCTCAGGGAGTCCTTCTCCCACTGCAACTCCCAGGTACTCTATGCTACTTTCTCCCCACCCCCACCCTCCTCTAGCTTATCTCCCCACGTTTCAGGCTCACTGCCTTTTTTCCTGATGAAGGGCTTTTGCCCGAAACGTCGATTTCGAAGCTCCTTGGATGCTATCTGAACTGCTGTGCTCTTCCAGCACCACTAATCCAGAATATTGTGTACAGTGTTGGTCACATTGCTACAGGAAGGATGTTATTCAACTAGAATGAGTGCGTAAGAAATTTACAAAAATGTTGCCAGGACTCAATGGTCTGAGTTATAGGAAGAGGTTGAACAAGCTACTTTTTTTTTAGAGCTCAGAAGACTGTGGGGGTAGTTACAGAAATAAGACAAAAAGATCATTAAGACATAGATAGGGTGAATGCGCTCGGTATTATTACGAGTTGGGGAATCAAGGATTGGAGGGCATGGGTTTACGGTTACACAAAAAAAGAATAAAAGGCAAAGTGAAGGGCAATTTTTCACACAGAGCGTGGTACGCATATTGAATAAGCTGCCAGTGGAAGTTTCGATGCGGGTACATTGACAATATTAAAGAGGCATTTGGGCATATAAATTGATATGCAAAGATTAGAAGAATATAGGCTAAGTCCAGGCAAATGGATTTGACGTGGATGGAGATTTTGTTTGGCATGGTCTAGATTGGGCCACATGTCCTGTCTCCGTGCTGTTGGACTCCATGACTATGTTTCAATGTGCAGAATCACTCTTCTCACCACCCAGATCTTCACTCCCACAGCATTGGCCATTATCCATGTCTCGTCTCTCTTTTTCTTCCCAGTCCAACGGCCAACCTCCAGGTTATGATTGAACAGGGTATGTGAAATCACAAGCTTTCAGAGCAGTGCGAATTCGTCAAGTGAATTAACGCTCTGAAAGTGTTTGATTTCCAATAAATCTGTTAGCCTATAACCTGATGTCTTGTGAATTCCATCCCAGTCCAACACCAGCACCTCCACATTACAGTCTGCATATTCATCATCCTAATGTCCTTCCAACCCATGATTACCAGTCACTATCTTAATTATTACCCTCCTCTACACAATGCAACAAAATTTGGATTATGGTGTCCAGTCTCATGTCCAACATTAATCTTGTAATTCGCCCTCCAACCCGAAGGTGTTGTTCAGTAGCCCTACAAACTTCACTCCCACGTGGATCCATTTGGCCACTTTCAAGGTCGAACGTCAATCTAACTACCACAGCATGCTGTCACTCAAGTCCCCTTGGCCAGTCTGCAAGCCCATGAATGCTCCAGGTCCCCAACTGTACTTACACCCCATTGTCTAATATCCTCCGACAGCCAACCCTACCATTTCTTCTCATCCATTGGTCAGTCACCATGTCCATCAACTCTTCGCCTCCATGCCCATTATCAATGGAAGTCTTGAAAGTATCGTCAATCTGA
>NW_025213453.1:10622-16747 GCF_004010195.1 Chiloscyllium plagiosum | reverse complement strand
CAGTCTCCAGCCAATTCAATTCACTCTCCCTCATGTTATGAAATTACAGGGGGCACTAAATACTGAAAAGGTTGTGGGTCCTGACAACTTAAATATCGAAAATTTGACAACTGCTGAGCCAATGTTTTCTGATGTTACAACAACACTGGCAGGTACCGAGAATGTGAAAAATTCCCAGGCATATTTTACACAGAAAAATCAGGGCCAATCTGATGTTGTGAAATAACGTCTAATCTGTCCATTCTCTAACATGGAAATGTGAAGGAAGGTGTCATTAGCAGAGCTATCAAGCAATACCTGGTCAGCAATAACCTGCTTACTGATGGCCAGTTTGAGTGCCACAAGGGCCATTGATTACAGCCTTTTTTCAAAGAAGTTGAAATCGAGACGAGAAGGGAGAGGAACTCCCCTCAACTTCAAGGTACCATTTGACCAAGTGTGACACTAGGAGGCCAAGGAAAAACCACGGTCAAAGAAAATCCAGAGAAAGGTCTCTGCAGGTTGCAGCAATAACTAGCAAGAAGGAAGACCGTTTTTTTGTGTGTGTGATCCAGCTCCCTCAGAGCCAGCTCTCAAAGTGAACAGAGACTCAGATCCTTCTGTTTGTTTTTTATGCCCCCACACTACCGCCAAACTGTGGTAGTGCTTATTTTCGCCCGCACCCATGTTTATGTGTGTGCAGGTGTGAAGACAATTGTTATTGTTCATGTCAGCAATTTCACCTTCAGGTCATCTCTGCAAGAGTTCCTCAGTGAATATTCTGGGTCAAACCATTTTCACCTGCATCATCAATGAACGCTCAGAGACCCATCAATAAGCAATGTTAATATAGTGTTTTGAACGTCGCTGCTTTCCAAGCAGTTAAACCGGGTTCAATTCCTAGCCATTGCATGGTTGCAATTTTAAATTCACCACGAAGAGGATTGATGAGGATAGGGAAGTGAATGTTGTCGAGATAGAGTTTAGTAAGGTATTTGACAAGATCACACATGACAGGCTAGTCGTGAATGTTAGGTCATATGGTATACAGGGAGAGATAGCAAACTGGATACAAAATTGACTCAATGTTAGCAAGCAGAGGGTAATTGTTGAAGGTCCTGTCTCGGACTGGTGCCCTGATGCTAGAGTTGAGCCATAGGGTTTGGTGCTGGGACCTTCGGCATTTGTTACGTGTATAAATGATCGGAATGATGAGTAAGTTTGCAGATGATACAAAATTAGGAGGTATCATTGATAACGAGGAAGGTTGTCAAAGATTGCAGGGATGTTGGCTGACGATTGGCAAACACAGTGCAATTCAGATAAATGTGAGGTGTTGCACTTTAGAAGGTCAATCCAAGGTAGAACTTACACCGTAAATGCTAAGGTCCTGAACAGTGTTGTGGAACAGAGGGACCGAGGAGTACAAATACATAGTCCTTGGAATGTGGTGCCACAGGTAGACAGGATGGTGAAGAAGGCATCTAGCATGCTGGCTTACATCGGTCAAAGCAACGAGTATCGGAGTTGGGACATTATGTTACAGCTGTATAAGTCATTGGTGATGTTGCACTTGGAGTATTGTGTTCAGTTTTGGTCACCATGTTGCAGGAAAGACAAATAATACTGGAAAGATTTGCCAAGATGTTACCAGAATTAATAGACCTGAGTTATAGGGAGAGGTTGGCCAGGAGAGGACTTTATTCCTTGGATTGAGGAGAATGAGGGGACTCCCTATTGATGTGCATAAAATCATGCACGACAGACACAGAAGGAATGTATTTTACCTTAATCCAAGAGGATGGAGAATTAAACACTGGAGAGCATAGATTGAAGTTGAGAAGGGAAAGTTTTAGGAAGGACCTGAGGGGCACTTTCTTCCCGCAAAGAGTGAATGGCATGAGTTGTCAGAGGAAGTGTTTGAGGGAGGTACAATAACAACATTTAAACTTCATTTGAAAAGGTACATGGATGGGAAGAATTTAGAAGGATATCGAACAAATGCAGGCTATTGGAAGGAGCACATGATCAGCATGGAGCAATTTGGGCCAAAGGTCCTGCATCTGTGCAATATCCCTCTAAACCATTCCCATTCGTGCTCCCGTTCAGATGCCTTTTCAATAGTGCAATGTACCCACCTTTTCCACTTCCTCTGGCAGCTTGTTCCATGCACACACCACTCTCTGGGTGAAAAACTTGCCCCTCAGTTCCCTTTTAAATCTTTCCCCTCTCGCCTTACAGCTGTGCCCTCTAGTTTTGGACGCCTCAATCTTGGGAACGAAACCTAGGCTCTTCACCCTATCCAAGCCCCTAATGCTTTTATAAATCTCTACAAATCTTCCCCTCGGCCTCTGATGTTCCAGATAAAATCACCTTCAACTGACTCAGCCTCTCCCTATAGCTCAATCTCTCCAGCCCTGGTAACATTCTTTCTGAACCCTTTCAAGTTTCATGATATCTTTCCTCTCGAAGGGAGACCAGAATTGAACGTAGTATTCCGAAAGTGGCCGAACAAATGTCCTGTACAGCCGCAACATGACATTCCAATTCTTATACACAAAGCAATGACCAATAAAGGCAAGCATGCCAAATGCCTTCTTCACAGACCTGTTTATCTGCGATCAGACTTTCAAGGAACTGTGAATCTGCACTCAAAGATCTCTTTGTTTGGCAACACTCCCCAGGACCGTTACCATTACATGTGTAGGTCCTACCCTGGTTTGCTAAACAAAAATGGAACATCTCACATCGATCTGAATTAAACCCCATCTGCCACTTCTCAGCCCATTGGCCCATCTGATCAAGGTGCATTGGACTCAAAAGCAATCTTATTCATTGTCCAGTACACCTCCAATATTGGTGTCATTTGTAAACGTACTAACCATCCCCCCGGCAATGACATCCAAGTCACAAACGTCTTTGCAGGATTCATTGTGTCACGTCGAGATCTGAACACCAAACTTTCCAAACTACGTGTGAATATTGTACAGGTGCTGCACATATTATAAAGAATGATTCTTGGTACGGGGATATCAGTGCTGGTGATAGATTTGAGAAGCTTGGCATTTCTGTTTCGGTTGAAAGTGATTTGTTTAAATACGCGTCCTCACATTTGTGGGTCATCTGACCAGAGAAAATGGATTTAAAACTACCCGACTCTGAAAGAGCTGGAAAACAAACTGACACTCAGGTTATTGTCAAAAGAGCAAATGGAAGAATGAGATGATTATTAAATTTTAATAGAACACAGATATTTTCTGAGGATATAAAATGAACTGTCCGAGACTGGATTTGCAATATGTTATGCCAGAATGTGACTGAATCAGTAACTGACAAGATCAAATTAATGCCACGACAGAAGAATGACAATGAGGTGACAAGAATTTCTCCTGCAGAGGGAGAGGAGGGACATGGTACAATGAAAGGTCAATTGCATTGCTGCAAGTAATCCAGAATAATGTAAATTATTTGCTACATAGGTAATAATGGCCTATTCTAGAGAAGGTTCCCTACTGTTAGAGATTCTTATAATAAGTTGTGACTACTGATATCACTAAAGCAATGTGAAGTACATTCTCTCAGCACCATGTTGCTGGACAGAAATCAAACACTAATTATGAAGCAAACTTAGATTTAAGCGGTGCATTAAAGAACAGGAAAGCACAGTTGATGCAGCAAACAAAATTAATGATAAACTAGAAAGCAATACAATATATTTATCTTAAGGCCGTTTTATTTTTAAAAATACTGCCTCTTTGTTCGTAAAGCAGTGGGATTTACAGTTTTTCTAATGAGACAGGGTCCACACGTCATTCAAGTTATGTGATCCAACACCAATTAACACAGCTTCCAATTATGATTCTTTCCTCAATGAGGTCAGACGTATCCAGCCACAGTTCAATTTCAGTGACAAACATCTTCTCGCAACTCAGAATTATAAAATTGTCATCATTATAATTGCGACACCAATCTCCCAGTGGATATTGCACAGAACATAAGGATCTCAGAATAGAATACTTACAATGTGGAAACAGGTCCAACAAGTTCACAACGACCTTCTGAAGTGTAATCCGCCCAGACTTATTCCCCGGACTCTATGTTTGCCCCTGACTAATGTATCTAACCTTCACATCCCTGAACACGATGGACAATTTAGCATGGCCAATTCACCTAACCTGCAAACCTTTGTATTGTGGGAGGACACCGGAGCGCCCGGAGGAAACCCATGTAGACACAGAGAGAACGCACAAATTCCACACGGACAGTCGCCCAAGGCAGGAATCAAACTCAGGTCCTGAGCGCAATGATAGTAGTGCTAACCACTGAGACACCATGCCCGCCTGGAAAAAGCCACAGAATGCAATACCTCAGAATTTAGTGTTTGCATATCACGTGCAACAACAAAGACTTACCACTCCACACTAAAAATGCATCTATCAATTCAATTGCCAGGAAAATTTCCAACATGCTCCTTGCCATCAATGGTGTTTCTGGTAACTGTCCACAAGCATTTACAATTTGTAGATGATGTATCCTCTGTTACTCCTTGTTAATTAAGAAATTTGCATTCTGATATCGTGCTCAGTGCAATGAAAAATTGCAATATCATCCAGTTAAATTACATATTGTAAAAATTCTTATAGTGTTGTTTAATTTCCTCAACTGATTTAGCAGTTTTACAACATAATTGCACTTAGTCAAATGTTATGAAATCCTGAATCAAACCTCAGAACTGGAGGTTACCTTCGAGGCATGCATGATTGGAAATGTCAGCAGTTATAGAACTGCAATGGATTTTGGTCACTCAAAGCAGTGTATCTTGCAAACCCAGTATTATCACATTCCTGCAAATATTTATTTTTGTGTATTTGTATTGATAGCAGCACATTTACTCTTTCCTACTTTAGATAACACTACAATAAAAAAGATTTAGAACGGATTAATCTCCTTTATACAGTGTGGTTTTAAGGTTCTGTTTGCTATGACTGTTGAATATTAAGTATCCCGTTGTCAGCTCCCCGTGGGGAGCAATGGAGGTGTACATGTAGAACTTTTCAATTTTGGGAAATATGAAGATTTAAGGAATAATTTTCTTCATATTGAATCATACAGCACAGAACCAACCCATTTGCCCACTTGTTCATGCAGATCAGATATCTTAGTTCGTCTTGACCCATTTGCCAGCATTTGGCACAAACCCCCGAAATCCTTCCTTGTCATATACCCATACCTTTGAATTGTTCTAATTTTACATTCTCTGGCAGCTTGCTCCATACCTGTCTTGATGGAAAGTTGTAATCCGCAGTTCTGATCTGCTGTTGGCTGATGGAACAAAGAACAAAGAAAATTTACAACCCAGAAACAGGTCCTTCGGCCCTCCAAGCCTGAGCCCATCCAAATGTTCTGACTAAACCTGTCGGTCAATTCCTAAGCATCTGTATCCCTCTCCTCCCCACCTACTCATGCATCTGCCCAGACGCATCTTAAACGAATCTACCGTGCCTGCCTCTATCACCTCCACTGGCAACGCATCTCAAACGCACACCACCCTCTGAGTGAAGTACTTACCGCGTGTATCACCCCCGAACTATCCACCTCTCACTTTGAAAGCATGACCTCTCGTTCTTGGATCCTTCACCCTGGGAAAAAAGCTTGTCTCTATCCACCCTGTCTATACCCTTGATGATTTTGGAAACCTCAAACAGGTCCCCCCCATCTCTTTTTTTCTAGTGAAAATAAACCTAACCTATTCAAATTCTCTTCATAGCTATCACCTTCCAGACCAGGCAACATCCTCGTAAACCTTCTCTGTACCCTCTCCAAAGCGTCCATATCCTTTTGGTAATGTGGCACCCAGAACTGTACAGAGTCTTCTAAATGCGGTCGAAGCAAAGTCTTGTACAATTTTAACGTGACTTGCCAGCTCTTATACCCAATACCCCGTCCGATGAAGGCAAGCATACTATATGCCTTCTTGACCACTCTATCCACTTGTGCAGCAACCTTCGGAGTACAATGCATCTTCACTCCCAGATCTCTCTGCCCATCAACTTTTCCCAAGGCTCTTGCATTCATTGTATAATTCGCTCTAGAATTAGACTTGCCCAAATACATCACCTCACATTTGTCTGGATTGAAAGCCATCT
>NW_025213453.1:4799-8919 GCF_004010195.1 Chiloscyllium plagiosum | reverse complement strand
AGTAGAAGGTGCTGGGAGTGAGGGATGTTGATCTGACGAGAATCCTGCCTGACCTGCTGTGCGTTTCCATCACCACACTCTCTACTCTGATCTCCAACATCTGAATTCCTCTTTCTCCTACCTGGTAATTCAGTGGAGAAGACTTTTCCAGACAATGATAATAACTCAAGATTAATATGGAAAAAGACGAGGACAAGAAATCAAAGTTTTAAACTGGAGAAATCCCAAATTTTAATAAGATTGTGTGCGTTTGGACAGAGAGCAGACACTTTTACGGGAATCCATGTGAGAGGAGTGGGATGCATTCAAGAAGGAAATAGAAAGATTACAGGGCTCACATGTTCCACTTAAGATGAACGGTGGTATTCACATCTACCGGGAAACCTACATACTGGGGAATATACAGGATATTATTCACTGACAGTATAAAAATTGATGAAGTGCTGAAGAGTGAAGAGGATGGTGTAAATAGGCTGGTGAGATGGGCTGATCAGTGGCAAATGGAATTCAGTATGGGTATTTGTGAGCTGATGAACATGGGAAGGAAATACAAGGCAAGGGAAAAACATGAAGAATGGTAAGAACCTGAGACACACTGAAAATCAAAGGGACCTTGTTGCACATGAACACCTAATGGCAGCAGGACAGGTCGATAATATGGTTCAAAAGGAACAAGGAACATTTTTTTGTTCTTTTAATAGAGATGAAGTGCAAGGAAAACATGCTGCAATGGTATAAAATATTGGCCACGCCACAGCTAGCGTATTGTGTGCAGTTCTGGAATCCACAACGTAGGTGTATTTTGATTGCCCTGGAAATGATGCAGAGATTTCCAGGATGATTCCAAGGTTGGAAAGCTTTAGGTACGAAGCGAGATTGGATGGATTAGGGTTGTTTTCCTTGGAGCAGGGAAGATTCTTGAGGGAACGTGGTTTCCATATATAGAATCATAAGGAGCATAGACAGCATTGAAAGGACATACGGTTTCCCCTTTTTGGGCTGGTCAATGACCGGGGCATGGATGCAAAGAGGCAGGATGTTTAGTTTGCCACTGAGACTATGGTGGCAATCTGGAATTTACTGCCTGTACGGGTAGAAGATTGGGGTGCTGGAAAAGCACTGCTGCTCAGACAGCATCCGCCAAGTAGGGGAGTCGACGTTTCAGCATAAGTTCTCCATCGGGAATGACGGAGCAGCCCAAGGGGGCTGAATCATAAATGGGAGGGGAGCTATAGTGGGGGAATGCAGCTGGGTTTTCAATAGTTAGATGAAAGTGGGAGTGATGGGGATTGGTCGGAGGGGAGGGTGGAGTGGATAGATGGGCAGGAGGATGGTTAGGTAGGACATTTCAAGAGGGCGACGCTGAGTTGGAAGGTTGGATCTGGGATAAGGTGGGAGGAGGGGAAATCCACATTGATCTCGTGTGTTTTGTCGGGGGGTCCCAAGTCGGAAGATAAGGCATCCTTTCTCCAGGCTGCAGGTAGCCAGAGTTTGGCTCCCTGGATGGCTACTTGTAAGGGCAGTAGAGGCGGATACCCTGATAACAGAACTATTTACGTGTGCAATTGTAATGACAGGGTTATGGACCTAATGCTGGAAAACTAAATGAGAATTGTTAGGCAATTGCATTTGACCAGCATAGACTCTACAGGCCAAAGTGCATTTTTTTTCTGTGTTATAAACTTCTCTGTCTTTATGACTTCTCCAACTCCTATATAGTCCATCGTCTTTTCAACCAACATTTCTCCAGAGCCGCTGATTCCAAAATGACCCTGACTGTAATTGCCCTAACTGTTGTTACTTCTCAGGATACTTTTCTTTGCGAAAGCATCAGTGCTACCTTAGCAACTTTCCCAGTGATGCACTTTTCATATTTCAGCAACACCCTCAACATTGAACATGCCATCCTGTGGCATTTCAACCTGTTCAGCTCTATCAAAAACAAAACACATCTTGTCCTCACAAGTTATTCCACTGGCTGTGATGTTCGACCGCTTCCATCATCTCTGTCATTGACCTTTCTCCTTTCACCTTTGATATGATTTGATTTGTTTTATTATTATTGCCATATCTACCTGTATACTGTGAAAATCATTTGTTTGCTTGTAGTACAGCAGAATTTAACATGCAAAGACACGAAGATCATCAGGTGATTGAACAGAGCGAGGAATATAAAGTTGCAGCTGCAACGAAGGTGCACAAAAAACAAGATCAGCATTAGATTTTAAATTTGAGCAATGCATTCACAAGTCAAATAACAGCGGAGAAGAAAATATTCTTGAACCTATTGGTATGCACGTTTATCCTTTTGAATCTTCTGCCTGACGGAAAAGTTTGGAAGAGGATTTAACGGGGGTGGGATGAGTCTTTAATGATGTTGGCTGACGTTCTGAGGCAACAAGAAGTGTAGATTGAGTGAATGGCAGGAAGCTTGGCTTGTGTAATGCACTGGGCTGTGTTCACACCTTTCTGTAGTTTCTTACGGTCCGGGGCAGAGCAGCTGTAAAGCACTTGGTACTTTTCTGTCTGAGTAAATGAGTTTCATTCCCTCTTACTTCCTTTCATCTACACCGACAGGGTCACAAAAATGTTTCTAGCTTGGACTGAGATGAACGTCCACTTCTTTCAATTGAGGTACCTGTCCAAAAGAAATCATCTATAACACAGAAGTGACGATAGATGTCTAGACAGTTTATTTTGCTGAAGGAGCACGGCGGATCTGCCCGAGCTTCTGACCAACGTATAGTTTAACTCTACTTTCTGCCTTTATACATGTTGCATACATCTTTACATTTTAAACTGAATGATGAACAGCATATTATTCATTTTCTAAATATTGCAGGAATCCACATTGAAAGTAATGTATTCAGTGTTAAATCACTGCACTTCTTGTATGTTTTGTTGATAATTGAGGCGAGTTAATGCAGCGTTTCAGGGGTAGGCAATGGTGCAGTGTGGCAGCTTGTTTGTGTTATCTCTGCCTCTGTGCCTCCACAATATTAATTAACCCACATTATCTACCCCTTTTTCTCCACCATGTTTTCAGATGACTGGGGTTCACACTTGACCAGAATTACAATGATCTCACTTCCCTCACTATTCACGGTGCTTATACATTAAACATTTGCCTCTGCTTGGAAATCACATTTGAACAACATGTATTATCATTGCCTGGGAAAAACATCCTTTTGTAATTGAAATACATCTGCCCTCAAACCGATCATGAAGAAAGAACTTTCCTCTTACATCCCCAGTACTCCTTTGCTCTGCCATGACAACTGATTTAAAACTGATCATTTTTGATATTTTACAGCTATGATGGCATGTTTTCCTCCGAATATAACTCACTGCAGTGAGGCACCTAACTTTTCAGAAGGGAGGGAATGGCCTATAGGTAACTCCAGATCCACAGCAATGTAATTGAATCTTAATTCCTTTCTTAGCAAATAGCAATATAAGCTGGCCTTGCCAGTGATGTCAACATGAATAAAAGGAAAAGAGTGGTCCAACTTTTCGCACCTCTCTATCATAGGGATGGCCAATTTTCACACTATATTGTCCAGTTGTGTCAATTGTTCTTGAAGGAGTCACAGGCTGGATGCAGTGTAGGTTCACCGTTATAAGTGTTGCATGTTTCTATGGATAGCTTTTGGATTGGTATTCTATATTCCATTTGCAGCCTGTTTCTATTCAAGTCAAAAATTTTCAATGGAATTGAAAACTTAATAATTTACCGTTGTGCTCATATTTTCTGAAACTTCTGGCTAATTTTATCTTGCTGTTGTCGCGAACATTCGGATTGCTTAAATACTTATATAGAAAATAGTGTTCATTAATACCCAGCCATTTTTCCATTATCATTCTGCCAGTAAATTCCATGTCGATTTTGATCCTGTCCCAGGGAAAGTGAGGCCTCGCTGCCTGCATAACACGTTATCTGGTGTCCATGGCAACAGCAGATCTCCTGGTCATTTTCACTGACTGAAATGTCTCGTTCACTGTCACATTCACCTTTGATCGCTTTGTCAGCTTTTGTTGCCACAAACTGAAAACTAAATACTGTACTCGTAATTGTTTATTGTATTTGTGTCAACAATCGACATTCTGCTTTGTTTAAAAA
>NW_025213453.1:0-3474 GCF_004010195.1 Chiloscyllium plagiosum | reverse complement strand
ATGGGAGGAAGTGTGGTAATCTGGGCAGATTATAAATGTCATGGTTACTATCATTAAGAAGGATTGGGTGGAAAGCTGGAGTTGGGTCCAGGGACTGACACTGTATTCAACGTTGGGGTCAATGTCATTGATTGACAGCTGTTGACAACCTCCACCACTTCCTGGGAACTGCCTCAGGTTGACCCAGAAAAATCCCAGTCACAAATTATAAAATGAGTTATTAGATAACTTCGAACCAGGTCTCAGCATCAAGAGAGTTTGTTTCCATTTAATTATTGCATCAGCTCATTTGTTGTGTAAATCTTCCATCTCTCTGTTCTCACATCGTTACTGGAAATTTCAAATTCTGACTTGGCATGATATTAATGTCAGCAAGCCTTATGTTGTTGACATGAATGCTGCCCATGTAACTCCTGCCACACGTGGTCTCTAACTGAACTGCATTGTCTCCAGAAACATCTGCATTTCAAAGTGGTCTTGTTTTCAAATCTGTCAATGATTTTACCCAATCTTTCTCTCTAACCTCTGCACGTTTGCACGACTTCCTATCTCCGCAATACCTCCAGGCTGGAAACATCCCTATTTCAGTAATCTTTCCCAACCACAATGATCTTTCCTGACTATGCCATAGCTTGCAGTTTGCTGAAGCTAATTCCCTTACATTACCCACGAGGCAAACGCGGCCTTCACCATCTCTGCAGTCTGCTCCAAGCTCTACAGTTCTCCAGAACTCTGTATCATCCTCCAGCCTCACTGTGTTTATTATTTGTATTAGCCTCCAGTGTTCCTGCATCCACTCTTTTTCTGTCCTTCTGCAGTCCTACTCCATCATTATTATTGTAAGCACTTGCACACTTCCACAACTTCTCTTTCCCTTTGACCTTCTCCAGAGTCACTCCCTCTTATTTCTGCAAATGATTCGAGACTCACAGGCCTCTCAGTTCTGTGATCTTCTCCAAACCGTTTCATGCGCTAATACAGTAATCACATTTGGCGTCACAATACTCCCGAACCCCATGCCTTTCTGCAGTCCTACTTTTTAAAGTTCTGAGTGATATAGACAGGTAAATAGCGCAAACTCTTTCCCCGCAGTCGGGAGTCAGTAACCAACATGCACAGATATAAGGTAAGGAGATTGGAGCAATTTTTTTCACCGAGGTTTTTAGAGTTATCTGGACCTCATTGCCTGAAAAGATCTGAACAGGTATGAATTGTCACAACAATCAAGAACTATTTAGATGAGCACGTGAAATACCATATTATGCAAGGCTGCTAGCTAAATGATGGAATATAGGATTAGAAAAGATTAATCTTCCATGACCAGTATAGACAGAATGATACTTTGTTCCTCCCTACATGGTTTAAAAATCCCAATCACTCTATGATACTCCCTCCTGTTATTATGAGACCCAACATTCTATTGCCATTCCCGATCACATGCTGCCCCGTGTGCTCGTTTTCCGTTTTCTCCCAAGTTGCTTTATGTTGCAGCTTTCTCCATTTCAAGAATCTGTGCTTTTGTTAGATTAGATTAGATTACTTACAGTGTGGAAACAGGCACTTCGGCCCAACAAGTCCACACCGCCCCGCCGAAGTGTAACCCACCCATACCCCTACATCTACCCCTTACCTAACACTACGGGCAATTTAGCATGGCCAATTCACCTGACCTGCACATCTTTGGACTGTGGGAGGAAACCGGAGCACTCGGAGGAAACCCATGCAGACAAGGGGAGAATGTGCAAACTCCGCACAGTCAGTCGCCTGAGGTGGGAATTGAACCCGGGTCTCTGGCGCTGAGAGGCAGCAGTGCTAACCATTGTGCCACCGTGCCGCCCACAAGATGTAAAACATCACATCCAAGATGTAAAACATCACATATTCCAACATTGTACACAATTTGTCAAAGTTATGCTCACTGACTGAAACTATCAATACTCTCCATAAACTGTTTTCATCCCTCTTGCTAGCTGCCTCCACCCCCCGCCCCATTGTTACGCTGTCTGCAGTTTTGAACACAGAACATTCACTTCTTTGTTCCAAGTCATTAACAGCATGCAGATCCCATTTTATTTAATCTCAGGTGATCCCCAGGTTAAATCATCATCAGCTGTCTCCCAACAGTTACTCATTCCTTATGAACAGCTAATGTTTTCTTCAATATTTACCTCTGAAGCAGAGCAAGTCGCCATCCTGTCTGCCATCCTGTTTGGAAGCTTGCCCTCCCTGTGAACCAACAGTTTACTCACTGCTTGAGCAATGAAGAAGGAAAATGGAAAGTTGGCCTCCATTGCAAAAGGATTGGACGTCAGATTCAAGATGATTCACTGAATCTGTATAGGGACTTGGTGAAACCTGCCCTGGAGCAGTGTGTGTTGTTTAGTCTCCCTACCACAAATCGGACATTTTACCATCTGCAGAGTGCCCATCGAGACTGTTCCACCACTCCATCAGATCATAACTGATCTGATCATCCTCAAGTCCATTTCTATGGATTTTCCACTCAATCCTTGATTCCCTTCCGAATTAAACATCTCTCTGTCACAATCTTGAATATAATTAATGACCCACCCTCCACAGGCCTCTGTGATAAAGAATGCCGTAGTTTTAATTTTCTATGATAGAAGCCATTTCCCCTCAGATCAGCCTGAAATGGACAACCCCTTATTATGAAGTGATGCTTTCTGGTCCAAGAGTCTGCTAAACGGGGAAAGAATCTTTCTCTATTTAGCCTGTCAAATCCCCTGATACTCTTATATTTTTCACTAAACTTCTTACTCTAATGAGGGCAGGGCCAATCCACTTAATCTCTTCTCATGCGACAGTCCCCTCTATACCTGGTATAAGACTTGTATGCCTGCTCATTAACAAGCCGGGCAAGTAAGATTCAGGGTTCATCGGGTGAAGTGCAGAATATGGTCTATCCCTCAGTTATTGACAGGCTGTACCTGAACCAGGTTTCCAAGTGGACACAGCAAAGTTTTGCAGACCTCCTGCTCAGCTGTTCAGGGCTCTGTCACAGGCTCAGACTGTCCTTCAGGATTTCATTAAAGGTCTGAATCAATCGTGATGCTGTTGAGAACTGTTTTGCTGGAACTGGATGAAACATTGTTCTGGGTTCATTATGTGCACTTCGGGATCTACATGATAGGATGGATGTGACAGTGGATGTAGGCAGAGGTGATTAACCAGCATGTTGCCGGAGTTAAAGAGATTCACTTGTGAAGACAGTTTGGACAGAGTGGAGTTTTATTTTCTCAGAACAGATCAGATTCAGAGGGGACATGATCGAGATGTATCGATGAGAGAAACAGTCAGGGTAGACAGGAAGAAACTACTCCCTTCGGTGGAGGCAGAAATGGCCAGGGGACATAGATTTACAAAAAGGGATGGAAGATTTAGATGGATTGTGGGATTTCTATTTTATTCAGTCAGAAGGTCGTGGGAATCTGGAACTCACTGGCTGTAAGGGTG
>NW_025213452.1:28335-33141 GCF_004010195.1 Chiloscyllium plagiosum | reverse complement strand
GATAAGTAGGTGATATATACAAAAAGTAAATGATCTGGAGCCATTATATAAGCGTGCAAACTAGAATCGAAATCGCACAGTTCAGGAAGTGGTTGACGTTTGGGGAGACACACATTGGATTAATGTTTTGAGTTCAAAGTCACTGAGAGTCAGCTGAATTTGAAACGATAAATCTGCTTCTCTGTTCAGAGAGTGTATGCTCGATTTAGGAGGATAGACGAAAACAATGGGAAGACTTTAAGAATCGGAGATGGAGGGAAATCCTTTGTTGAGCACACTGAATTGTTAACATTTAGTGTGGAATGCTCTGTAATTCGGGAAATTGCAATCAGATCGTGTGGCTTTTATGTGTTAAAGAGCGCCTGGTTAATACATCTGCACACCATTACAATTCCTACTCATCTTCCACAAACATATTCCAGCCCAAATAGATATCCGTTTCTTGGAAACATTAGAATCTTTCAATTTGTGGATAATGATCAAAGGAAAGTTTTAACTGCAAACAAAAGTTTGAGACGAATTCTGTGTTATGATCCGGCTTGTATTTTCCTGATCTGCTCTTGACCCTGGTGAGCACTGTGATGCTGTCGAGGGGGGATTACAGTCTCTTCAGAATTCTCCCTGATCTCCATGGCAGTGACAGATCTCCTGATCAAGTCAACAACCATAACACTATCTGATTTCCAGTCTATCATTTCCATAAGGCTGCTGCCCACCATTCCTGCAAATACATTTACTTCTGTCTTCAGTTATTTAGGAACTGGTAGCTCCAGCTGGTTGATTGTCATTTGGTCTGTATCGCTCAATTCCTTGCACATCCATACGCTTGTAGGGCCAACTCCCACCCTTGAGATTTTTTCCAGACACATAGCACTCTCTGTGGCAAAAACAGCTTGCCCCCACATTTGTTTGAACTTTCCTATTTTCATCTTGAATGTTTGCTTCATTGTTTTAGAAATTTCAATTCTGGGGAAGAGATTCTGACTGTCAACTCCATTTCTGTGTCTCACAATTTTATAGACTTCTCCGAAGTCTCCACTCAGCTCTCTCTGCTCCACGGAAAACAACCCGAGTTTTTCTAGAGTCTCCTCATATCTCATAACCTCTAACACAACCAGCATCCTGATAAACTTTTTCTGCACCCTCCACATCTTTCCTGTAACGTGGTGACAAGAATTAAACATGACACTATAAGAGAAGCCAAACAACAGTCTTATAAAGCAGCAACATGACATCTTCATTTTCCCTTCTTCCTTGCACTTTGTGTCGAGTCCATGAGCTTCTGTACTTTTCCACACAGCTCCTTCATTTACAAACTGGACCTCAAAACATTACGCATCCCAAAGCCCCAGGCCGACAGCGTGGCCATGACAACCACCATGCTGTACTGTCCCCACATCAAAACCGGGAGAGTGAAGGTGACTCGCACTTCCACAGTAACCCTTGTATCCATCCCCCTCTAATGTAGTGACTTTCCCACTCATTCCACAATTGCTGTCCACTCTGCCTACAGGCAGGCTGTCCCCACAGCCCAGAACTGGCTTCCCCAACTTCACTGCTCCTGCAGGGTCCCCCGAAGCCCTCCCTGAGAATTTCATCGAACTGATCCCCAATGACAGGAACGGACAGGGTCAGCATGGATTGGTGAACGGGAATTTAGGATCGAAAATTCTACCGGAGCATTTTGGGGTTATAATAAGTAGTTTGTGTGGCCACCCCTCTGCTCTGCAGTGATTCCCTGATCTTGATTGTCCCAAACAATGTCAATGTCGTTGGACATACTGTGCCAGTATCTCCTGACTGACTACTGTCTCCCTTACCCTGACTGAGAACTTGTTTCCTGAGGCTTTGAGACGTGCCCATTTGGTTGAAGTACATGCAGAGTGTTTGCTGCTTTAGCTGCTGTTCCAAGTGCCTGACAGTCCAGCCCCTTGACTGATTACCGCTAACAACAATGATAAGCTGCCTGGCTTATGTCTGTGATAAACAACCAGGCAAGACAGGAGCACTGTGAAACATTCGGTTCTGGCTGAGCCATCAAAGTGCAAAAAGCCAAGGAAAGGCAGAGATGTTGTGCCAGTCCCGAGGCAAGACAAATCTTAGGCGCTGGACAGGTTGCAACGTTTTTTTATGCGGAAAGTCAGGAGGCATGGGATAGAGGGAAGTTTGGCCAATTGGATAGAAAACTGGCTAACCGGTCGAAGGCAGAGAGTGGTGGTAGATGGTAAATATTCAGCCTGGAGCCCAGTTACAAGTGGAGTTCCGCAGGGATCAGTTCTGGGTCCTCTGCTGTTCGTAATTTTTATTAATGACTTGGATGAGGGAGCCGAGGGGTGGGTCAGTAAATTTGCAGATGATACGAATACTATCGTATTTGGTGTAAATAAAACACCAATTTGTTCTTCCATTTTGGAAGAACAAATAAGAATGCGGAATAGAGGGTTAATGGTAGGGTTCTTAGTCAGGTGGAGGAACAGAGGGATCTTGGTGTCTATGTACATAGATCTTTGAAGGTTGCCACTCAGGTGGATAGAGTTTGTAAGAAGGCCTATGGAGTATTATCGTTCATTAGCAGAGGGATTGAATTCAAGAGTCGTGAAGTGATGTTGCAGCTGTACAGGACTTTGGTTAGGCCACATTTGGAGTACTGTGTGCAGTTCTGGTTGCCTCACTTTAGGAAAGATGTGGAAGCTTTGGAGAGGGTTCAGAGAAGATTTACCAGGATGTTGCCTGGAATGTAGAGGAAGTCGTACGAGGATAGGTTGAGTTCTCGGCCTTTTCTCGTTGGAACGGCGAAGGATGAGGGGTGACTTGATAGAGGTTTATAAGATGATCAGAGGAATAGATAGAGTAGACAGTCAGAAACTTTTTCCCCGGGTACAACAGAGTGTTACAAGGGGACATACATTTAAGATGAAGGGTGGAAGGTATAGGGGAGATGTCAGGGGTGGGTTCTATAACCAGAGAGTGGTGGAGGCATGGAATGACTTTATACATCTCTAGAAGGTAACCCCTCAGCCTCTGACGGGGGTCAATGATTCCGACATATCATTGGCGACCTTTAAGCGGCATTTGGATAGGTACATGGATGGGTACTTAATCTAGGTTAGAAGTTCGGCACAACATCGTGGGCTGAAGGGCCTGTTCTGTGCTGTATTGTTCTATGTTTTATGTTCTATGTTTTTGGAGGAATAATATTCTTTGTGGGCAGACACTAAAACATCTTGATGCAGTGCTTTTATTTAACTCTGGCACATTTCACCCGCTCTGCAAGTATCTATTGGACTTTTTAATGTGAGCATTGGCTCTCTGAATAATATACCCCTGACATGATCATTCGTGATGCTACACCCAATTGTCTCCTTCGTCAGTGAATATGTAATTGGATTCAACTCACATGCCGTTGAACTGAGAAAATAAAGCCTTCATAAACACACCTATTGATTCCAGTTGCTCTTGCACTCTGGTGAAATACATTATGAAGGATTTACAAGGATTTTGTCGCGGTTGGAGCATTGGAGCTATAGGGAGAGGCTGAATAGGCTGGGATTGTTGACTCTGGAGCGTCAGAGGCTGAGGGGTTACCTTCTAGAGATGTATAAAGTCATGACGGACGTGATTAGGGTAAATAGACAAGATCTTTTTACTGGAGTTGGGTAGTTCAGAACTAGAGAGCAGAGCTTTCGGGTTAGAGGGGAAATATTTAAAAGGGACCTCAGGGGCAATGTTTAGGGTTAGAGGGGCAATGTTTGCGCACAAAGGATGAGCTGCCAGACGAAGTGTTGGAGGCTGGTAGAACATTCAAACGGCGTCTGGATGGGTAAAATGAACAGGAAGGGTTCAGAGAGATATGTGCCAAGTGCTGGAAAACGTGACCACATGAGGGTAAAATACCTGGTCATCACGGATGAGTTGGACTGAAAGGTCTGTTACCGTGCTTTAACTGAATGTGCCATAAATGGGCAGCACATTCGTTTAAACTGCTGTCTCCGAAGCTGGGCTCGATTTTGTCCATGGGTGGATGGCTGTGTGGAGTTAGCACATTCTTCTTGTGTATGTGTGTGTTTCCTTTCACATTCCCAAAGATGCGCAGGTCAGGTGATTTGGCAATGCTAAATTGCCCAAAGTGTTAGTTACGTTATTCACAGGTGAAGTAGGAAAATGAATAGGGGTGGGTCTATCTTCAGGTGCACTTGCTGAGCCAAAGGGACTGTTTCCACGCTGTTGGGAATCCAATTTTTAAAAAAAATCAGATCCTTTCCTGCTTTACAGTGTTCTCAAAATATCTCATTCAATACATCCGAATCATCCTCTTCATCATCAAAATCCAAACTGTTGAATACTTCAATAGCTTCATCTTCTCCATTTCTTTTCTGAAATGCCGTTTGACATGAGGTAGAGCTGGTGGAAAATTTGTGTTTCTTCTATTGTTCGGAAAATGCACCAGGGATGAAGTGATAACATTGAGAGTGAGTGCTGAACGTACAGTAAGAGACAGATAAATTAGATTCGAGGACAAGTTGCCTTGACCAAACAAAAGCGTATGTACGCTTTCTTATGCATAGATGAGGTACCCGAGAAATTAGGGAAACATCTATAAAAGTGAACAAATAAAACTGGTTTTCGAATATTTGAATGGGGAGTGCACCAATCCCAGAAATGTTACAATACTAGGACGATGCACCAAGTTGATATAGCAAGCTGCAAATCCATCTCCAACACAGGGGGTGCGATTTTAGTTTGGGGGAGTTGAAAGAGACTGTCCCACAGTCTTGCCCCTCCATGTTGCTCAGACTGGGAGGCTCT
>NW_025213452.1:20647-24793 GCF_004010195.1 Chiloscyllium plagiosum | reverse complement strand
AGGCCATTCATCCCATCCCACCATGTCTGTGAGGACCACAATGCCATTCAACTGTAATCCCATCTGTCTGAACATAGTCTGTATCCCTCTACTCACTTGCTGTTTATGAGTGTTCATAAATGGATCTTTCACTTTGCGAATGTAACTGTTTTGACTAACTCCTCTTGCACCGTGCTCCAGTCACTAACCATCCTCTTCATAAACAAACTTGCCTCGTGCAGCACCTCCAAATATTTTTCATCAACTTAAACATAGGCCCCGAGTGTTTGACATTTCCAACATGGGTCAAAGACTTTGGTTATTCACCCTACCTGTGTCTCTCATAATTTTATACGCTGTTATCTGGTCACACCTCAACATCCAACGCTCTCGTGAAAACAATCCAAGCTTGTCTAACCTTGCCTTATATCTAATGTACTCTACTCCAAGCAACATCCTGGGAAACCACTTATTAAGCCTCTCTGAAACGGCCACAGCCTTCCCTTATTGTGATGGCTGGAACTACACGTAGTACTCCAAATGTGGCACCACTAAAATCTTAGACCGTCGTAACATGAATTTCTAACTCAGTGGCCTAACTGAAAAAGGCAAGCCTGCCCGACGCCTTCTTTACCACCTTAGCCACTTGCGTTGACACTGGCCTGGAGATATTGGGTTGTACCCTGATATCCCTAGAAATGCTGTCATCTAAATGCCTCTTCAAAATGATGAACCCTTCTGACTCCATCACCCTTACAGCCAGTGAGTTCCAGATTCCCACTACCCTCTGAATGAATAAAATAGAAATCCCACAATCCCTCTAAATCTTCCATCCCTTCCTGTAAATCTATGTCCCCTGGCCACTTCTGCCTCCACCGAAGGCAGTAGTTTCTTCCTGTCTACCCTGTCTGTTCCTCTCATCGATACATCTCTATCATGTCCCCTCTGAATCTGATCTGTTCTGAGAAAATAAAACTCCACTCTGTCCAAACTGTCTTCACAAGTGAATCTCTTCAACTCAGGCAACATGCTGGTTAATCACCTCTGCCTACATCCACTGTCACATCCCTCTTATCATGTAGATCCCGAAGTGCACATAATGAACCCAGAACAATGTTTCATACAGTTCTAGCAAAACAGTTCTTAGCAGCATCACGATTGATTCAGACCTTTTATGAATACTGAAGGACAGTCAGAGCCTGGGACAGAGCGCTGAACAGCTGAGCAGGAGGTCTGCAAAACTTTGCTGTGTCCACTTGGAAACCTGGTACAGGTACAGCCTGTCAATGACTGAAGGATAGACCATATTCTGCACGTCACCTGATGAACCCAGAATCTTACTTGCCCGGCTTGTTTATGAGCAGGTTCACATATCTTATCCCAGGTATCGAGGGGACTGTCGCATGAGAAGAGATTAAGTAGATTGGCCCTGCGCTCATTTGAGTAAGATGAACTTTACTGAAACATATAAGACTATCAGGGGATTTGACAGGCTAGATAGAGAAACCCTCATAGTAAAGGGTTGTCGATTTCAGGCTGATCTGAGGGGAAATGGCTTCTGTCATAGAAAATTAAAACTGCGGCATTCTTTATCACAGAGGGCTGTGGAGGCTGGGTCATTAAGTGTACTCATGATTGTGACAGAGAGATGTTTAATTCGGAAGGGAATCAAGGATTGAGTGGAAAAGACATAGAAATGGATTTGAGGATGATCAGATCAGTTATGATCTGATGGAGTGGTGGAACAGTCTCGATGGGCACTCTTCAAATTGTGAAAATGTCCTCTTTGTGGTAGGGAGACTAAACAAAACACATTGCTCCAGGGCTGGTTTCACCAAGTCCCTGTACAGATTAAGTGAGGCATCTTGAATCTGAAGTCCAATCATTTTGCAATGGAGGCCACCTTTCCATTTGCCTTCTTCCTTGCTCAAGCAGTGAGTAAACTGTTGGTTCACAGTGAGGGCAAGCTTCCAAACAGGATGGAGAACAGGATGGCGACTGGTTCCGCTTCAGAGGTAAATATTGTAGAAAACATTAGCTGTTCATAAGGAATGTGTAACTATTCGGAGACAGCTGGTGATGTTTTAACCTGGGGATCACGTGAGGTTGAAGAAGATGGGATCTGCATGCTGTTCATGACTTGGAACAAAGAAGTGAATGTTCTGTGTTCAAAACTGCAGACAACGTAGCAATGGGGCGGCGGGTGGGGTGGAGGCAGCTTGCAAGAGAGGTTAAAACAGTTTATGGAGAGTATTGATATTTCAGTCAGTGGGCATAACTTTGACAAATTGTGTACAATGTTGGAATATGTGATGTTTTACATCTTGGAGGGGAGAACAAAAGCACAGATTATTGAAATGGAGAAAGCTGCAACATAAAGCAACTTGGGAGAACACGGAAAACGAGCACACGGGGCAGCATATGATCGGGAATGGCAATAGAATGTTGGGTCTCATGATAACAGGAGGGAGTATCATAGTATCATAGAGTGATTGGGAGTTTTAAACCATGTAGGGAGGACCAATGTATCATCGTGTCTGTTCTGGTCATGGAAGATTAATCTTTTCTAATCCTATATTCCATCATTTAGCTAGCAGCCTTGCATCTAAATAGTTCTTGATTGTTGTGACAATTCATACCTGTTCAGATCTTTTCAGGCAATGAGGTCCACATAACTCTAAATATCTCGGTGAAAACAATTGCTCAAATCCCCTTACCTTATATCTGTGCATGTTGGTTACTGACTCCCGACTGAGGGGAAAGAGTTTGCGCTATTTATCTTTCTATATCACTCAGAACTTTACACAGGAGGACTGCAGAAAGGCATGGGCTTAGGGAGTATTGTGAGGCCAAATATGATTACTGTATTAGCGCATGAAACGGTTTGGAGAAGATCACAGAACTGAGAGGCCTGTGAGTCTCGAATTATTTGCAGAAATAAGAGGGAGTGACTCTGGAGAAGGTCAAAGGGAAAGAGAAGTTATGTGAGTGTGCAAGTGCTTACAATAATAATGATGGAGTAGGACTGCAGAAGGGCAGAAAACGAGTGGATGCAGGAGCACTGGAGGTTAATACAAATAATAAACACAGTGAGGCTGGAGGATGACACAGAGTTCTGGAGGACTGTAGAGTTTGGAGCAGACTGCAGAGATGGTGAAGGCCGCATTTGCCTCGAGGGTAATGAAGGGAATTAGCTTCAGCAACCTGCAAGCTATGGCATAGTCAGGAAAGATCATTGTGGTTGGGAAGGATTACTGAAATAGGGATGTTTCAGCCTGGAGGTAGTGTGGAGATAGGAAGTCGTGCAAACGTGCAGAGATTCGAGAGAAAGATTGGGTGAAATCATTGACAGATTTGAAAACAAGACCACTTTGAAATGCAGATGTTTCTGGAGACAATGCAGTTCAGTTAGAGACCACGTGTGGCAGGAGTTACATGATGGACAGCATTCATGTTAACAACATGAGGCTTACTGACACTAATATCATGCCAAGTCAGAATTTGAAATTTCCAGTAATGATGTGAGAACAGAGCGATGGAAGATTTACACAACAAATGAGCTGATGCAATAATTAAATGGAAACAAACTCTCTAGATGCTGAGACCTGGTTCGAAGTTATCTAAAAACTCATTTTCAAATTTGTGACTGGGATTTTTCTGGGTCAACCTGAGGCAGTTCCCAGGAAGTGGTGGAGTTTGTCAATAGCTGTCAATCAATGACATTGACACCAATATTGAATACAGTGTCAGTCCCTGGACCCACCTCCAGCTTTCCACCCAATCCTTCTTAATGATAGTAACCATGACGTTTATAATCTGCCCAGATTACCACACTTCCTCCCATCTCCCTCCAACTCCCAATAAACAAGCAGTATCACGAGGCATCCGGAGATAAGTATACCCCCAACACCAGCCAGTGGTGTGAGAATCTACATTATATTAACAATTGGGATATTTTTTATTGACGTGGAAAGCAGTTTTGCATCTGCATTCATTTCCATTTTGAAAACTGAAATGTTCTTTTGCTTCCCCGAATGCAATGGCCTGGAAATGGAAATAACAGAGCTGGAAGTGACACTTTGGATCGTGATTAGCTTTCCATGTTACAGGAGGAAGCAGAAACCCTGCTCCTGCTATTTCAGTTCCAATAATCTTAGGTGAATTTTG
>NW_025213452.1:17678-19198 GCF_004010195.1 Chiloscyllium plagiosum | reverse complement strand
AGCAGCCAATACTGCTCTGATTCACCTCTGGGTTCCCTCATGACCACTTTGTCAATATCTGGCTTCCTTAGGTATATTTTTGGTCTGTTTGCTACTATATTATTACTTTTTTAGACCATTTGTAAATGAGTTTTTCACTGCAGCCCAGCCGCTGACCACGTGCTGCTCTCTTATCAGATTATTTTTTTCTTGAAGATTTTTGACAGTCAAGAACTTTTTTTTTCCAACAAGCAAGTGTATTTTCCTTCCATTTCTAACTATCAAATTCTGCACCATTTTCATTCCCTGTAATCCATTTTGCACTCCCTGAAACATCAACTGTGTTTCTCCTTCCACAGATACCAGTGATTAATGCCAAAGCCCTGTTGCTTGTGGAGAGGGTGATGTTTGACTTTCTTGTACAGTTGCAGTTTGTGTGGTGAAGGTGCTCTCACAATGTGGTTGGGTAAGTGGCATTATAGATTATTCATTCAGCAACAATGATGATTTGAAAATAATGTCCAAATCAGTAACAGTTTGTATTTTTATTATCATGCTTATAATGTCACAAAAATACTATTGAGAACTTTAGACATTAGGCCAGAGGTGGAGATATTGGGTCAGGTGACCAAAAGCATTGCCAAAAAGCAGGTTTTGAAGGATGTCTTAAAGGTGGAAAGCAGATCTGAGAGGTTTTGGCTGCGAATTTCAGACCATGCTGCTTCAGCAACTGTAGAAACAACCACACAGGTGAAATAATGAATTAACAAATGGTTGGGAGTCTCAAAAAATGGGTTGTCGAGGTCTCAAAGTGTGTGTGGTGCAGGGAGCTAGGGATTATCACAGCCAGGAATTAAATCAAGTGAGAGAATTTTAAATTGAGGGATATTGGCCAGGTGCTGGCAGGTGAGACTAGATTGGGTTGGAATATCTGGTCGGCATGGACGGGTTGGACCGAAGAGTCTGTTTCCTTGCTGTACATCTCTATGGCTGTATGCTGTTGATTATAATTAGGAGCCTTTTGATGAATCAACAAGCAGAGATTTAGACTTTCCTGAGATTACAGGGAGATTGAATGTGGGAAGCTGGCCCTGAGTGTGTTTGGAAAATGAAGTCTGGAGATAACACAAAGTGGATGAAAGTATATGAGCTGAGACAAGGGTGGAATCAGCTAGAAATAGTGGTCTTGGAGTGGGACTGAGTTATCACATTCATGTCACTTCTGGGATTCAGCTGGTTGCCAGATTGTGAATCAGGGCGGTACCACAATCGGGAGCTGAGTGGCCCTGGTGGTGCCTAAAATGAGTGTCACTCAGCTGACTGTTGCTGAGCAGCTGCTGCTTGGTAGCCCTGTTGATGACATTTTCCATCACTTTACTGCTGATCGAGTGTGGACTGATAGAGGGAAATTGGCTGGGTTGGATTGCCCTGTGTTTTTGTGTTGAACATCCCTGGGCAATGTTTCACATTATCGGTAGATGCTTGGTGGGTGGCAAGTTCTGGAACACAAGCCATCAGTATTATTGCCAGAATATTGACAG
>NW_025213452.1:13231-16678 GCF_004010195.1 Chiloscyllium plagiosum | reverse complement strand
GTAAGGGTTGAGTATGAGTATGTCAGGCTGTTCCTTGATTGGTCTGTGAGACAGCTCTGCACATTTTGGCACCAAAATCCAGATGTTGCACCATCGAGAGGGCTGATTCTGTGGTTGTATTAAATGGTGCCTTCTTAGATGCCGAGTGGTCCATCCAGTTTCATTCCTGTGCTGAAACTTTGCAGTGATTATTTCAGTGAGTAGCTTGCTGGGTCACTGTCAGGTTGGGAGGTTTTTTTTTGCCATAGACAATGGTTCCGTGGAGATCAGGAGATTCCTAATTCCAGTTATTTTTCTTGAATTCAGATTCCACCATCTGCCAAGATGGGATTCGAACCAGGACTTCAGTCGTTTGTTTTAATATTTTGGATAAAAGTTAAATACATTAGGTTTGTTCATTCACTTTAAATATCACTTACCCAGGTTTTGTTTCTTTGTGAAACACTTTCCATCATTCTGTCTCCTCCATCCTTCTCTCCAACAACAAGAGTTTGGAGCGCATGGAGTTTCTCTGTCACTAAGATTGAGATAATCCGATCTGTAGCTTCTCTCCCTCCCACTAGCCCGCCGAGCCAAACTGCCTCACGGGGTGTTCGCGGTTTTGTCCTAAACTTACATCTTCCTCCAGTCTCTTGGCAAGCCTTATCAGAGCTCATCTTGACCCTTTACCCACATTTCACTGAACTATAGACTTTCCAACTCTCTTTCCTCCTCCTCCTCATCAGTCCCCCTCACCGATTCACAGACATTGTTCCTTGTTCTGTCGTTTCTGGTTATGTCCTTCAGTGCCAAAATCCTCCTCATCTCCACTCTCCCTTTCCTTTCTGAATTCCTTGCATTTGGTGTCCTTGGTCCCTTCTGTATCTCGTGTACATACTGCCAGGAGGTGACATTGTGCAAAAGTACCATGTTGGGTTTCACATGTACACTGACGATGCCCAGCTCTCCCTCCTCATCATCACTTCCATTACTCCACTGTTACTCAGTTATCAAACTGCTTACCACATTCCCACTACTCGATTAGGTGCAGTTTCCTCCAATGAAACATTGTAGTGGTTAAACCCGTTGCATGACAAATTCCTTTCCCTTACTGCTGAGCCTCTCCCTCTCACTGGGAACTATGCAGCAGAACTACACTCTTCACAGTATTGCAGTTATATCTGATGCGAAGCTGACCTTCTGATCAGATATCTACACAATCCCAAACACCAGGAATTCCAATCTCTTAAACGTTGCTTGTCTCCTCCTCACCCCTGCTCCATTGCTACTGAAATCCCTAACCCGTGTCTGTGTTGCCTTAAACTTGACGAATCCGAAACAGAACCCTTGATTCTGTGACTGACTCAGAATCTGGTTTCAGACTCCCCTGTCAGTATTTACCCTCAGACGCATCAGTATTTATTCTGTCAAACCCCTTAAGAATCTGGTGGTGCGGTCTGATTGTAGCTGGTTGAAATGGCAGAGGATGATGTGTTGTATCTGGGTGGAAGGTAAGGACTTAGTGGGGTGGGGTTCAATCCTTGTTTCAGTTGGAGGTATGGGTTTCAAAGGCAGAGATGCAGGAAGTGGAGGACATATTATTTACTCTTTAATCCATATCTCCTGCAGTACTAAGATCTGCAGATTAGTCGAATTGGCCAAGCTAAATTTCCCATAATGTTCAGGGATGTGTAGGTTAGGTGCATTAGTCAGGAGAAATATACAGTAATAGGGTAGGGGAATGGGTCTGGGTGGGATACCCTTTGGAGGGACGTTGTGTAACTTTTGGGCCGAATGGCCTGTTTCCACACTGTCAAGATACTAATTTTCCCAGCTCCCATCGGTTCTGAGGCAGGGCCACTGGACAGATTTCTGCTCCCAGATGCTGCCAGACCTGCTGAGCTTTCCCAGCACCTCCTGCTTGTTGTTCCTGATTCACACCATCCATACACCTTCTGGGTGCGATTCAGACAGGGGAAGGATCCCAGCACTGACCTCACAATGGGGTCCAGCGGATTGATGGCAGCTTCGGACCAATAGGAAAAGGTGGTGGGACTGGTGGACCATGTGGAACCAGCTGGTCATCCAAACAATGGGAGTGAATGAGGGGCGTGGCCAGTGGGATGACACGTCACCAGTAACTCAGCCGATGCAGTGCCACATGACTCGGGCATTGGTGAATGTGGGAGACGCAAACAGGGAAGGGGAGAGTGACCTTGGAGACAGGGAGATAATGAGTCACTTTAGACTGGGAAGTTTTAATTACACTCTGTGTGGTTCGTAAGTCTGAATTAGAAACTCTTAATCCCGCGTTTGCAGCAGATGGGAAAATGGCTGTGGCCCTCAGGCGGTGAAAGGTTCTGGGATATGGCTGCCATTTTTATTGGGGGTAAGGTACAGTGAGGCGCATGTGCCTAGGATGGAGGGGGTGGGGCGTGCAACTTGAAGAGAGGCATTTACACATCAAGCACATACCCAGAAAAAAAGTATGTCTTTATATTCTTCCTGTACTGACTGTGAGTTTTGTTTTGTGAATTCATTTCATAGGATATTAAATCAGAAAAATTGAGGCTGGGATCTCAAAAGCAAGTTTTTACAGTCAATGGAGTCATCAGGATCTGAATATCATTGGCATTTAACTGTGGAAGGAGAAAGGTTTGTCTGTTCTGTTTGTGGGAAGATATCTCCAATATTTTTGTTAAGCAGAAAGATGTACAAATTCGTGGTTGGATCACCCTTTGGGTGTGTGCTCTGTTCTGGGCCCTGCAGCTGAGGAAGGAGATATTGGTCTGAAAGGGAGCACAGATTTATCCAAATTACACCTCGTCTCTTTGTAAGAACTCTCAGATTTAGACCCAACCACCCACTTCATGATGCGAACCTGTAAACTTCATGTTTTCAATTACCTGCAAACTTCCCATTAAAAATCCTTTTGAACTCAAATTCCAGTACCTTTTCAGGTGGAATGTTCCAGCTTCTGAAAAACTGTCCGTTCATTCAGAAACTGCTGACGTCCATATTGACTCTGGGTTTACAAAGGGCTGAATTGAAAGATGAGGTGCTGCCCCTGAACTCCCATTGAGATGCATTGGAACAGTACAGGAGGCTGAGGGCAATGTAGGTATGAGCAGACAATGAAGATGACAGGGCTGCAACTGTGAGGGCTGCTTGGCTCAATGAGAGTGTTCTGGAGTTGGGTGTAAACAGAGTGAGGTGAGACTGGGAGAAGGTGAAGCTGAAACTCAGTTTTAGTTCAGGCCCTTCAGATATTCACATGGTCCCAATGTGAACAGCCAGTTTTTAAGTGATACCTGCGGAATATTTGTTAAAATTGTAAAGTATTTTTCCTGAGGGCAGTTGAGAGTTAACCACATTGCTGTGGGTCTGGAGTCAAATGTTGGCCAGACCAGGTGAGGATGACCGTTCCCTTCCCTACAGGACATTAGTGAACCAGATGGGTTTCTAACA
>NW_025213452.1:4520-9115 GCF_004010195.1 Chiloscyllium plagiosum | reverse complement strand
GATGCTGCCTGACCTGCTGCGCTTTTCCAGCAACACATTTTCAGCTCTCCTGAGGTATTTGTATCGTTGATAGCGACAGGTGAGGTGCCATTATTTTTAAAAAGGTGGTAAGGAGAGGCCATGGAACAAGAGAACAGTGAGCCTGAAGTCAGTGGCAGGCAAGTTGTTGGAAGGGATTCTGAGGGACAGGATATCCATCTATTTGGAAAGGTAAGGAATGACAGGAAGAGTCAATGTGGCTTTGTACGTGCACAATTGTGTCTCACTAACTTGACTGAATGTTTTGAAGTGACAAAGAAAATTGATGAAGCCAGGTGGTGAATGTTGTTTATATGGACATTCATCAAGGTTCCACAAAGCAGACTGGTTAGCAGGGTTAGATAACATGGCATGTAGGGAGAGCAAGCCATTACAAAACTGCCTTGAAAGTAGGAGACAGAGGATGATGATGGAGGGATGCTTTGCGGACTGGAGGCCTGTGAGGAGCAGTGTGCTGCAAGGATGGATATTGGGCCCTTAAATAAATGACTTGAATGTGACTATATGAAGTATGGTCAGTAGGTTTACAGAAGACACCAAAATTAGAGGTGTAGTGGACAGTGAAGAAGGTTAGTTCAGAATACAACAGGATCTTGATCAGATAGGCCACTGGGGCGAGGAATGGCAGACGGAGTTCAATTTAGATAAATGTGAGCTATTGTATTTTGGAAAGGCAAATCAGGGCAGGACTTATACACTTAATGGTAAAGTCCTGGGGAACATTGCATTACAAAGAGACCTTGGAGTGCAGGTTCATAGTTCCTTGAAAGTAGAGTCACAGGTAGACGGGGTAGTGAATGCAGCATTTGGTACTCCCCCCAGTTATTGGTGAATGCATTGAATGCAGCTGTTGTGACGTCATATTGTGGCTGGACAGGGCACTGATTAAAGCCTATCTGGAATTCTGTTTTCAGTTCCAATCTCCCCGTTCTTGGAATAATGTTGAGAAACTTGAAAGGGTTCAGAAAATATTTGCAAGGATTTTGCCAGGGTTGGATGGTTTGAGCTATTGGAAAAGGCTTAATAGACTGGGACTATTTTCCCTGGAGAGTTGGAGGCTGAGAGGTGAACTTATAAAATCATGAAGGGCATGGATAAGGTGAGCAGTCAGGGACTTTTTCCCAAGTTCGTTGGGTCCAGAACTAGAGGGTACAGGCTTAAGGTGAGAGGGAAAAGATTTAAAAGGGATATAAGGGGCATCTTATTCATGTTGAGGGCATTGCAAGTAGGGAATGAGCTGCCAGAGGAAGGGGTGGAGGCTAGTACAATTGCAGCATTTAAAAGGCATTTGATTGGGTACATGAAGAGGAAGGTTTTAGAGGGATAAGGGTGAACCGCTGGCAAATGGGACTCCATTAACACTGTCCGTTATTGGTCAATGCATTGAATACAGAAGCTGGGACGTCATACTGTGGCTGGACGGGACGTTGATTAAGCCACTTCTGGAATTCCGTTTTCAGTTTGAAAACGTTCTGGGAAGGATGTTGTGAAACCTGAAAAGGTTTGGACAAGATTTACAAAAACGTCGCCAGGATTGGAGGATTTGGCCTACAGGGAGAGGCTGAATAGGCTTGGGCTATTTTCTCTGGAGAGTCAAAGACTGAGAGGTGACTTCATGGAGATTTATAAAATCACGAGGGGCGTGGATAAGGTGAGCAGCTGGCGTCCTTTTCCCTCAGGTTAGGTGGGTCCAAAACGAGAGCACATGGGTTGAAGTTGAGAGGGCAAAGATTTAAAAGGGATATAAGTGGCAACGTTTTCAAGCTGAGTGTGGTGTGTGTATGGGAGGAGCTACCAGATGAAGTAGTGGAGGCTGACAAAATTACAACATTTAAAAGTCTTCCAGTTGGGTACATGAATAAGAAGGGTTTCGATGGATACAGGCCAATAGATGGTAAATGGGAATCCATTAGTTTAGGATTCCTTGTTGGCACGGACGAATTGGACCGAAGGTCTGTTTCTTTGATCTTAATAAATTAAGATGCATTCCTCTATTTTGTGGAGAGCTAGCTGAAGCACAGATAATTATCCTTGGAGCTGAGAAGGTGAAGCAGTGATTTCGATCTGGTGCAGATTTGGTTCCAAGGTCTTGAATTTGCAGAGAGAGAGAGGAATTGTTAACACTGTCACAATTTTTAGTAACTACTTTCAAGTAATTGGCAAATAATACAAGGTGAAAAGGAGGATTTGGGCTACAGGGAGAGGCTGAATACTCTGGGGCTATTTTCTGTGGAGAGTCAAAGACTGTGAGGTGACTTCATGGAGATTTATAATATCACGAGGGGCGTGGATAAGGTGAGCAGCTGGAGTCCTATTTCTTCAGGTTAGGTGGGTCCAAAACTAGAGCACATGGGTTGAAGTTGAGAGGGCAAAGATTTAAAAGGGATCTAAGTGGCAACGTTTTCAAGCTGAGTGTGGTGTGTGTATGGGAGGAGCTACCAGATGAAGTAGTGGAGGCTGATAAAATCACAACATTTAAAAGTCTTCCAATTGGGTACATGAATAAGAAGGGTTTCGATGGATACAGGCCAATAATGGTAAATGGGAATCCATTAGTTTAGGATTCCTTGTTGGCACGGACGAATTGGACCGAAGGTCTGTTTCTTTGATCTTAATAAATTAAGATGTATTCCTCTATTGTGTGGAGAGCTAGCTGAAGCACAGATAATTATCCTTGGAGCTGAGAAGGTGAAGCAGTGATTTCGATCTGGTGCAGATTTGGTTCCAAGGTCTTGAATTTGCAGAGAGAGAGAGGGATTGTTAACACTGTCACAATTTTTAGTAACTACTTTCAAGTAATTGGCAAATAATACAAGGTGAAAATGTGAACAGTATTTTACTCAAAAGTTCTGAGCACCTGGAACAGTCTGAACGACACAGATTCAGCAGGTATTCTGAAGCAGACTTGGAATTTACTTTTTAAGGAAAGATTTGGGGGGCTATGGGCAGATGGGAGGGAACTTGGGACAGACTTGCAGCATCTCAAGAGGGAGAGAGTACAGCCCCAATGGGCTGAATCGCCCCCAGCCCCTGTGCTCTGTGATACTGCCCCATTCACTGTGAATGATGAAGCTCATCCCAGGGCAGAGAGAGGGATTAGCCCTCCACTCTCATCACAATGGGGCCCGGCTGATTGACGGCAGCTCTAGACCAATGGGAGGAGAGTCTGTGTGGTCCTGCAGCCAATGGGATTGAATGAGGGGTGTGGCCAGCAAGACAACACCTGTGCAAGTGCAGTGTCACTGTTTGGGGTTGGGAGAGACAGCAGAGACTGGGACAGAAGCTGTTGGACCTGAATTACAAATTCCCGGTAAATTAAAACCAAAAGAACTGCGGAGGATGTAAATCAGAAACAACAACCAGGAGGTTCTGGAAAAGCTCAGCAGGTCTGGCAGCATCTGTGAAGAGAAATCAGAGTTAAAGTTTAAGATCCGGTGTCCCTTTCATAGAACAGATGTTACTGAGAATAAAAGTCAGTTTATGTGCAGAAAATAGTGTGGGGGAAGGATAAAAGGAGGAAAGGATAGGTGGGGATAGAGTGAGAAGAACAGTTGGATAAAGGAGTGGATAACCATCTGGCTGGGGGAGGGTGACTAGCTGTTAATGGAGACTGTTAGTGGCTAACCATAGGTAATGTGTAATGGGAGGCTGTGAGAACAAGGCCTGGTGTGTGGGGTAGGGGCTATGACATGAGGTTGTTAACCTATGGTTAGCCACTGTCTCCATTGTAAGCTGTTGCCCACCTATATCACTCCACGATTGAAGCTGCCAAGGACACAAACCTTTGGAATATCCTCCCGAACCCCCTCTGTCGGCCTTAAAGATGTATCTAAAAATCGTTCTCTTTAATCAACGTTTCCATCATTCGTGAAGCATTTTTGGAGATTTGTCAGTGTGAAAGGCTCCATACAATGCAGGTAGTTGTTGTTATTGTCTGACATCAGGAGAAACAGGGATGAGCCCTCTCTTTTTTACACCTGATGAACAGCAGCAAAAGCAGGAAGCACTGAGCATGCTCCAGCGCACAATGGGCCTCGGATTATTGATGTCAGCACAGGACCAATAAGAGTGGGGGAACGGGGGCGAGAGGTGCTAGTTGGGCCTTCAACCAATCGGAGTGAATGAGGGGCGGGACAATACTCAACCACGTGATAAACTTCACTGACAGCACAGTGTTGTTGTGGCCAAGGCATTGGCAATGTGTGAAGGTGAGGGGCAGGGGAAAGGAAAGACATATTGACCAGGAAGAGGAGGAAATTTTCATGGTATGGGATGAGAGGTTTTACAGAACTAAGTGCACATTCTAAAACGCAAATTTGAAAATCCCAAATTCTGCACCCTTTTCCCTCCCGATAATGCATTTTACACTCCCTGAAATATCAACTGTGTGTTTCTCCCTCCACAGATACCAATGATCAGTGCCAAAGCCCCATTGCCTGTGGAGAAGGTGATGTTTGACTTCCTTGTACAGCTGCAGTTCGTGTGGTGAAGGTGCTCCCACAATGTGTTTGGGTAAGAGCTATTTTAGATTATTCACTCAGCGACAGTGAAGAGTT
>NW_025213452.1:0-1297 GCF_004010195.1 Chiloscyllium plagiosum | reverse complement strand
ACATCACACTGAGACAGGAACATCACACCGGGACAAAGACATCACACTGAGACAGGAACATCACACTGAGACAGGAACATCACACTGAGACAGGAACATCACACCGGGACAGGAACTTCACACCTGGACAGGGACATCACACCGAGACAGGAACATCACACTGAGACAGGACCATCTCGATGGGATGTAACCCGATCAGTTACTATCTCCCCACTGCAACCTGCACGTCCTATGATTGGCCCTCCAGCTCCCAAATCCTGCTTGCTTTCCCTGAGCCATCCCCATGCCAATTTAAAGGTGACTCTGGTTAAAATTCTAATTCCTTGCAAAATGTCTCGACTATCGTTTCAGGCCTCAAAACTCAATTTGTACTCATGTCCTTCAGTCACAAGATTGTGGGCTTGAGCTTCAGCCTAGCCCTTGAGTATATAAGCTAGGAAAAGGGGGGTTTTATGGTGCAAGGGTAGCGGCCATATCGCTGCGTCAGAAGACCTCGATTCAACTCCCTTAATTGGGCAAAAGTAAGGACTGCAGTTGTTGGAGATCAGAGTCAAGATTAGAGTGCTATTGGAAAAGCACAGCAGGTCAGGCAGCATCCGAGGAGCAGGAAAATCAACATTTCAGGCAAAAGCCTTTCATGAGGGCTTTTGCCAAAACGTCAATTTTCCTTCTCCTCGAATGCTGCCTGACCTGCTGTGCTTTTCCAGCGCCACTCTAATCTTGACTCAACTCCCTCAACCTCTCGTGATGTGTCATAATATGCCTGTATACGGTTGATTTAAAATGTAAAGCATAGAATATAAAACACAGAGTGTAGTCTTCAATGTTGAAGGTGGTGTGTTCGTTCAGATCATTCGCAAGAATTTTTCATTTTGCCTAGGTAATATAAAAATCAATGTTTTCTGATATCCTTTCTAATCACCAACATCAAAATAGACAGACTGATCATTTATCTCATTGCTGCTGGTACAATGCCTACACTGGATGGTCTTATCTGTTTAGGTTACACCAATCATTACACCTCAGATTAATTCATTGGTGGTACAGTATATTCGGGCCATTTACTCCTCCTCAATCATTCTGGAGAGCAAAAGTAAACTGCTGCTTTCTTTTCCCCATGACCAAGCGCTTCGTTACACCACTCCCCCCCCCTTCCGACATTTTCCTGTTGGCTCTGCCTCTTTCTTTTCACACATAACTCTGCCGTGGGAGGTTATTCCCGGAGGCCCTATTCCAATGCTAGTTGTGGTTGGACGGCGGTGCGGGGTGGGGGGGAAGACTTGACGTCGACTAAAAA
>NW_025213451.1:27491-33136 GCF_004010195.1 Chiloscyllium plagiosum | reverse complement strand
ATTAAACTCCATCTGCCACTCCTCAGCCATTGACTCATCTGGTCCAGATCCTGTTGCAATCTGAGGTAACCCTCTTCTCTGTCCACCACACCTCAAAGTTTGGTGTCAACTGCAAACTTACTAACTGTACCTCTTACACTCGCATCCAAAACATTTATGTAAATGATAAAAAATAAAGGACCCAGCACCAATCCAGTGGCACTTTACTGGTCACAGGCCTCCAGTCTGTAAAACAACCCTCCACCACCTCCCTCTGTCTTCTACCTTTGAGCCAGTTCTATATTCAAATGGCTAGTTCTCCCTGTATTCCATCAGATCTAATCTTGATAAACTGCCTCCCATGGGGAATCTTGTCGAACGCTCGACTGAAGTCCATATAGATCGCATCTACTGCTCTGCCCTCATCATGAGTTCCCTTGCACAAAGCCATGATGACGACCCTGAATCACTCCTTGCGTTTCCAAATACTAAAAGCCAACGAGTATGGGACGCGAACCCACGCGTGCAGATCGCAATGCATAAAAGACCATTGTGTTAACCACTCAGCCACCTCGTCCTACCTTAGCGTGCATATTATGATGGTCACTTCCCCCAAAATTCTCACACACCGAATCTTCACTTACCTGGCTTGGCTCAGTTCCTAAACTCAGGTCCCTTTCCTGGTTGGACAGTTTATCTATTGTGTCAAGAATCCCTCCTGACCGGTCCTCACAAATTCTGCCCATCCAAGTTCCTACCGTGTCAGGGAAGTTAAAAGCACCCACCACAACAACCTTGCTATCACATCTTTCAAAGATCTGTCTGCATGTTCTCTCTTCTCTCGCCTGCAGGTCTGTAGTATACACCCAGCATTGTCATTTCACATTTCCTATTCCTGAGTTTTACACAATTGATCTTGCATTGCCCTTGCTTCTTTGAACATGCTCTTGAGTGTTTATATTACACCTGGAATTGTTTCTTCACCAGGAACTAAATCCTTCCCCTCCACATACCTCCACAAACAGCAGAGGCATGCCGCTTCTCCATCTAAGGCCAATTTCACCCCGTGTGGGGCGGTTCGAGCCCTATGCAGGGAAGAGTAGGCCTCAGGCTTCAGTTTCAGCCAAGCACTGAATTTAACAATTTCACCCAATGTGGGACTTTTAAAGATTCAGACATGGAGATTTAGATGCAGGCCCCGCCTCATGCTCGTGTCGGTTGATCTTTCATGGAATCTATGGGACTGAGAGCCCCCACATGTATGGATGTCCACAAGATGAAAGTTCCAGGTTCGATCTTGGCCTTTTACTGCCGAGAATACCAATCTCTTTCCTAACCAGGTACAGTTAAAACGCAGCAATTGATGTTAATGAACATACTGGTCTTCTATTTTGAAATAAGCCAGGTGACTCAGATCAGTATGCCTCATCTGCTACTTTTCCTGACTTTTCCTTCTGGAACTGACCAAGAGACACAATGTAGAGAAACGTAAGCCTGCGCATCATCTTGGGGAGTTGACCTTACAGAATGCGGTGAAACTGAGGACCTTCACACTCACAGCTAGATACATGTGCACACAGAACAGGAGAGTCCCAGGCTCCATTCTCGGACCCTTTCCAAAACCGATCTCAAACTCGATGATGTGGGAATAAATTGAGACCAAAGCGCGGGGAGGTTTAAGCCTGAGGTACAGATCCTGGGGCTAGTACTTACATTTGAGCTCGTGTTAGCTCAACTCCAATAATCAGGGATAGACGATGCTGATTGAATCTTGGGCCGAAATGATGCACATCCCACTCGCACCATCGCCCTGAGGCAGGTCTCGGATGCATCTCAGACCTCGTGCTATGTTTAGTCAATGAGCCAATATCTCCACAAAGTAGTGAAATATCTGCTCAGGATGCCTCGGGGGCACAGAGCTAGGATAGCCAATTCACCAGTTTCTCTCCCAGTAGTCGATGGAATGCAGGGGCATATAGTACTTGGCTACATACTGGTCCGAGTACGAGCGAGCCAATCAGAGTGAAGGACCAAACTTGCTGCTCAGTGCAAGGAAATCTCGGTTCTGCCTCTGCTTCAGATTTGCTTCACCATTTGGCTGTGCATTTGACTGAGGCCTCAATGTGGCCCAATTGATATTGTGGGCCATTACTGCGCCACGGCTGACTGCAGCCTCGCCAGCCCCGACTCTCAGATTCCATGATTACCATCCAAGGCTCCTGAATGCCCACCTCCAGGAACTCGCCTACTCCTGGCAACGACATGGAGGATTGGGAACCCGCCAACCACCTCTCTCAGCACAGCGCCTCCTGCACGATGTCATGGGTGAGCAACAGTAGCTGAATGAGATCCAGCACCACATTCACCAGCAGCTGCAGCTCACCATCACCGTCCTCCAGGGCTTGATTGAGAACTAGGCTGTGTCGTGGCGTCGGTGGGCTCCAGCAAGGATGGGGTCAATGGGCAGCACCAAAGGGTCATCTGGCCCATCATCGGCATGATGCACCGATAGGCCATGCCAGTGTCTACATCACCACCCAGTTGATTGGGCTGACGTGTTGAAGGTTTGAAGTCAGGGGCTTAGCATTTAGGGCCAAGAATTGGTTGATGTCAAACATGGTCCAAAAGGATCAGGCCTAGCTCTTAATGGTAACAAGATTTCAGAATTTCATCGAGACGTCTCTGACAAACCTTCCCTTCCAATCCAGCAATACAAAGGAGAGTGAATCACATCTGTTAAATACCTGCAACCTTCCAACAAAAACCCCACCACTTATCTCAAAAGACAGAGAGAAGGTGAAAGACCTGGTCCTCGGGAGGGAAGGAGGAGATATGAGATAATGGAAGGTGGAGTTTGGAAAAATTGTAGCTTTGAATTTAGGCGCTGGGTGTTGTGGTAGGGACGGGTTTCGGGTGCATCAGGCATGGCATTATAGTTGGGGCTGGATTTTGGGTGATCTAAACAGGGTAGAGTGTATGGGAGAGGTGTTTGGGGAGCGCTGGGCTGTCCTCAGTGTTTGGGGCGGAGTTTGGAGTGTGCTGGGCGGGACACTCTGTTTGGGCGCGTGGTTTGGGCGTGCTGGGCAGGGCACAGTGTTCGGGGGCGAAGTTTGGGGTGTGCTGGGCGGGACACTGTGATAGGGTGCGTGGTTTGGGGAATTGCTTCAGTAGAATGGGAAACTGAAAACAACAAAATATTGGAGACCAGAGTAGGTCAAGGGCTGTATCCATGACAGCGAGGAAACTGAAGTTTTGAGTTTAGATGTTGATGTGTGGCGAGAACAGCATTCATGCAACATTGCTGGGGCGATGGTTGGACTGCTGCGGATTAGAAAGGATGTTGACAATTCAAATTTAGTATTCAGACTGTGTGAATTTTAGAACAACTGTGTTTCCATCTCCCAAACTGGCAAGAGTAGACCGTCCCACTCACGCGGGCATGAGGGAAGAGAGGGTTACAGAGAAGGTAAAAAGCAAAGCTGAGAGAAAATGAAGCAATGAGCTCACAATTTGAAAGTGCTGAACTCAAAATTAGTCCAGAAATTTGTGAACATGCCTAGTTTGAAGATGAGATGCTGCTTCTCCAGCTTGCGCCGTGATTCACTGGAGTATGGTAGAATACCGAAGTTAGACAAATGAGCTTGCAAGCAGGATGCTGTGTTAAAATGACTGGGCGAAAGGAAATGTGGGGTCATGCTTGTTAACAGACTGGAGGTGTTCTGCAAATGGGGGTAGACACTCGATGTTGAGCAGGGCTTCAGTGCAGAGTGGATCTCACTTACATGCACAAAACCAGAGATTCTGAAATAAACGTTGCAATTCACACTGACCGACAGCAGGATTCAGAGAAAGAATAAATCCCACTTTCAATGTATGACCCGAAACAAAGTTCCACAGTCCCAGAGATTCGTAAATCTGACAGTGAGAGATTGGGAGCAAACGGCAGATTCTTGGTCATATACAGTTCAGGCACTGGATAATGCAGAAGTAATTCAATGTTCTCTTTCATCGTCGGAGGTTGTCACAATGTATCAAACACAGGAAGGTTTGCACAAACGTCAATCAACAATCAATGAAGTACAGACTGAATTACATTTTTTGTTCAAAACTGTTTAATCAAGTAGGAAACCACCACCAACCGATATTAAACCTGGCGTTTCATGGAACGACATGTACCTAGAGTTTGCCTCCACTTTTATCATTCCCTGAAAGACCTGTCCAAGATCATCAAAATTCATTTGCATGTATCGTTTTCTAATCTGTAAATGTCATCATTCAAGATAGTGATGGCAATCATTGGCCAGAGTTAAGGACTGTAAGACAGTTGGTCACATTTACATTTAGTCTCAGTATTATAGAAGAAGGACAATGTGTAATTTGAGCATAGTTTCTCGTTTATTTTTGCTATTTATTGATGAGAATTGCTTCGAGAAACAGCAGAGGATTGGAGAAATAGTACAAGATTTTCTTCACTCGTTTCATGATTGGCATTTTCGAGCATAGCTTTTAAAAAGATGATGAAGCAAGATTTCTGTCAGATTTCTCAGAACAGGCTTAACGTTATCTGAAATGACCCAAAGACAAATAGTAATGAGAGCTGAAGGCGAGTCACGGGTTGAACAGATACTAAAGTCTGTACATGGCTCTGGAGTGAAATAAAGAAAATTTGACTTGATAAAAATAAATGTTTACCAGGTAAATTCCCGCTGCATCAGTTAAGAATCTCACATATTGTTCGAGCTGCACCAATCTGATCAAACCTTCGAGTGTTTCATTATATTCCAGACGTCTGCCTTCTCGAGTGGGGATGAGTTCCTCACCACAGAAACCATTGCATCTAATCTGCTCCTGTATCAATGGCAATAACACGATGAATAAAGTTCAAAGCCTAGTTGATCTTTTCTTTGTTGAATCATTTAGCCCTGCCTGACAGAAAATGATTTTGTTGATTGCCATGTAAGGAATAGTATCCTACAGCACACAAGCTTAACACATCATTTTTATTCCTCGCATGCACATTACAACAGGGTTTGCAGAACTGGTTTTATTTCTCGGCCGTATCTTCTTATCTCTGGGATGTGAGAATTTTCCTGCTCTTTTGCCATTAGCCATATAAGTTCATATAGGATTCGCCTTGCTGCTTTTGTGGATTTGTGTTACGTCTGCTCATTTCCTTCAGGCCTTCGGAAGGTTTCTGTTTGACCTGGTGCCGCTGTTCTTTATTAGTTCCTTTGTTCCTCAATGTGGATTGGTCACAACACCTTAATGCGTCTTGCTTCTCGCTTTTTTATTCCCAGCGATGTCCTATCAATCCACTCTTTCCATTTGCATATCATCATTTCAGCAGCTCTCATTTTTTTTTTCCCTTTGGAAGTTAGTTTTATAATTAATGTAATTGGATATTTCACCATGCTCTTCAACTGTTCTCTGAACTTGGACTGTGTTGCAAAATAAATTAATGTGTTTGAGCTGCAAGTTAAATTCCTCAACATATAGCCAACTTCCTTAAATATATATTCAGAATTGTCATCGAGGAGTTTATTAACATTAAAAATGCACAAAATATACATTAACCACAGCAGTATAAAACTGCACGATATGCTGAGGAGTAAAATCACACAATTGCGTCTGCTCTGCATCTCTGGATCATTCTGTCCGTTGCTATG
>NW_025213451.1:6748-24018 GCF_004010195.1 Chiloscyllium plagiosum | reverse complement strand
GCATCAAGGAAACCTGCATTCCATCCATTTACACCGTCTACATGGTTAGATGCCATGGAAATGCTGCCACCATCATCAAAGACCAATTGCACCGAAGTAATGACCTCCTCCAATCTCTTCAGTTGGGCAGAAGATACAGAGACCTGAACACACGCTCTCTCTCTCTCTCACACACACACACACCAGCAGTTTCCGGAACAACGTTTTCCTGGCTGTATTACACTGATGAAAGTACTCCCTAGACTTAAATAATGATGATTGTGTTAGCGTTATGCTGGTCGAATGTGTGTGAAATGTACAATCTAACCTATGTGTCTCTCTGTAGCTCTCCTTGAGCTGTACATCCTCCCTTATTCTCATCTGTCTGTACTGCTCATAAATAAAAACCATTCAGTTAACTTCTGTCGACGTGACAATCAATCAATCAATCAAGATGGGGCCTGTTGCAGGATCTGAACTGGAGGACTAACAATGACTCATAAAGGTAAAAAGATATGTAATTTTATGGCATGGAAACAGACACTTCTGTGTCCAACTTGCTCTTTCCCATGTATCCTTAATTCATTCAGCCCCTTTGCCAACAACGCAAACAGAAACCGCTGGAAAGGTAAAGTTTGTGCGGCACAGTGGCACAGTGGTTAGCACTGATGCTTCAAAGCACTCGGGACTCGGATTCAAACACGCCTCAGGAAACTGTTTGTGTGAAGTTTGCACACTCTGCCCGTGTCTGCGTGGGTGTCCTCCGAATGCTCCGGTCTCCTCCTACATTCCAAAGACAAAATGCAGTTTAGATGAATTGGTCATGCTAAATTGCCTGCAGTGTTAGGTGCATTAGTCTGGGTAAGTGCAGGTGAATGGGTCTTGGTGGATTGCTCTTCAGGGGGTCGGTGTGGACTTGTTGGGCCGAAGGGCCTGTTTCTACACTGTACGTAATCTAATCTAATCTCACCAGGTCTGTCAGCACCTGTGGTGATAAATCAGGGTTAATATGGCATTCCGCTTGTCTCAGGCTTCCAGTCTGAAATAGAACCTCCCACCACCACCCTATCTGCCACTGTCAAGGCAAAATATATCCAAAATGTTCGCCCTCCTGGATTCCATGTGATCAAACCTTGCTATCCGGTCGACCATGCAGAACCTTATCGAAAACATTGCTGTAGTCCATTTGCACCATGTGCCTTGCTCAGCCTTTATTAATCTTGTTTGCTACTTCTTTAAAAATTCAATCAAGTCATGAGACATGATTTCGCACGCACAACACCACGTGGGCTGTTCCTAATTAGTCTATGCCTATCCAAATACATGTAAATTCTGTTCCAAAGGATTCCTTCCAACAATTTACCTACCACTGAGATCAGGCTCACTGGTCTCTGTTTTCCTGCTTTTTCCTTACCACCTCTATCCCGCTTTATTCATTTTAAGACGTCCAGCACCTACGTCTCGGTAAAATAGACCTTTTTGGAGATATGACTATACATTTTCTGAAGTTATTTTGCTTTCATTTCCTTCTTAACAATAAATACTGATGTGGAACACTTTTTAATATCTCGCCTGTCTCTAAAACTTCTACACATATCACGTAGCCTTGTTGACCTTTTGGGGGATGGTGCTGTGGGGGGAGGAGTCTCTTCTCTCCCTCGTCACTCGTTTGTCCTTAACGTATTTGAGGAATCTCTTTTGATTCGCCTTAACCATGCCCCGTTATGCCTCCTGATTTTCCACCTGAATTCCTATGATTCCCATTATACTCCTTTTGGATTCACTCACACCCAGCTGTCTATAATTGACAAAAGCCTCCTTCTTTTTATTGACCAGAGCCTCGATTTCTCTAGTTTTCCAGAATTCCTTCAACCTACCAGCCTTGCCGTTCACTGTGTCAAGAATGCACTGTCTCTGGACTCTTTTCATCTCATTTTCAAAGGCATCTCAATTTCAAGCTAACCCATTCACCTGCGAAAAACCTCTGCCCGTCACTTTTTGAAAGAGGGAAGTGATGAGAGGAGAAGCGGCACTGACAGGTACAGAACCCTGGGGAGAGTCAGAATACCACCCTGCGGCCAAGAGGATTAACAGCACAAACACATTCAGTGGACAAGCCCAGCGCAGTCTCACAGAAACTTTTTGCTTATGAATTCGATCTTTCTAGACCTGAATAAGAATGCTTGACCCTGACATTATTATAATCTTTCTCATATTTTTCTGGTTTCCTTCAAACATTGATTTATTGGTAGTTCTGCTCCAATCATCGAGATTTATGACATGGAAAAATACCCTTCATGCATGCCGACAAGATATCGTAAATAAATCTCCGTCCAATTGTCAGCATTTGGCACATATCCCTTAAGCTCTTCCTATTAATGGCCCCATCCAAATGCCTTTTAAGTGCAGTAATTGTACCAGCCTCCACCACTTCCTCTGGCAGCTCATTATATATACGCACCACCCTCTGTCTCTACAAATGACTAGGCGCTCGACAGAATTCAGAATACTCCTCTGAATGAACAGTCCAAAAACTAAGCAGCAGATTGCACATCACCAATAAGACGTGGGGCAAGAAGACGATTCAGCCAAACAATTCTGCTCTGTCAAAAGAAACAAACAAAATTGTGACTTAGCTAATTATCCTCAGGTTCACTTTCCCATCTTTTTCCCGTGACTCTTGAATCACTTGTTCATTTAGGAGAAAGCCTCTTCGAAGGCACGTAATAGTCAAACTTTGACATCTACTTAAGTGAAGAATTCTAGATGCACCTTCTAATAGAAGAAAATTATCCATATTTCTCAGCTAAATGTTAATGGTTCGCCACGGTTCTGCTGCTGATGGCCCACAGTTACCTCATAGATGTTCAGTTTTGAGTTGCTGGATTCTTGTTAGGTATGTCAAACTTTGCCAGTAGTAGTGCCACATAACACAATAGAAGGCATCTTTATGATGTGTGGGAATTCACCTCTGTCATGCCTGTGCGCTGGACTCTCCTAGAAATGCCATTGCGGACAGACCCATTTGTGACAAGTAGGGTGGCTCAGATTCAGTTCATTTTAGATGTTTCCATTTGATGACCCACTAATCACTTTCCGTAGTCTAACTCTTCTGCTTTTTATCTCTTAGCCTGCTCAGTCAGTGTTTTTTTTCTGTGGAGATTCTTTATGTGATGAAGACTGAAGTGTCACACCCAGAGCATGCTGTGTGCCCCTTTGATCTCAGTTATTCCTCAATTTGTTTTCATCATTGAAGAGGACTGGCGTACCACTGATCTCAACCATTCCTTCAGTGTCGCTGTGTCAAAATCCTGGAATTCCCTGCTTCATAGTTTATTGTTGGTCTGCCTACACGACACAGTCTGTAGAGGGTCAAGGAACAGCTCACCACTACCTCCCCCCAACCTTCTCAAGAGGGGCAAAGAGAGACGGGAGACCGGCCAGCACCAACCAAGTCCCATGAATGAAAAAAATGAGATTTAGGGAAGACTTTGGAACTGTGCCTTCAGAGGAATGTCCTTTCTCTCCTCCCCCGCATCGGAGGCCATCCTATTGGAGTTTTTTTTTTCCATCCTTCTGCCCTGTTGCTCCTTAGGTCCCTTTTGCACCATTCTCCTTTCACCCTAAAACTATGCCTATGCCCTCTAGTTCTGGACTCTCCTACCCCAGGGAAAAGAGTTTGTCTATTTATCCTAACCATCTCCCTCATGGTTTTGAAAACACACATGACGTTACCCCTCAGCCTCCGATGCCCGGTGGAAACCAGCCCCAGCCTATTCAACCTCCCCCTGTAGCTCAAATCCTCCAACCCTGGCAACGTCTGAACTCTTTCACGTTTCACAACATTCGTTCGATAGGAAGGAGACCAGAGTTGCATGCAATATTCCAAAAGTGACCTCTTCGGTTGTCTACAGCCGTAAAATGACCTCCCGGCTCCTGTACTGAATTCTCTGATCAATAAAGGAAAGCATAGCAAATGCAAAATTCACTATTCTCACTACCTGCAAACCCACTTTCAAGGAACGACGCACTTGCACTCCAGGGTCTCATTGTTCATCAATTCTCTCAGGTACCATACTATTTAGTGTATAAGTCATTCTAAGATTTTATTTCCCAAAATCCAGCACCTCATATTTATCTAAATTAAACTCATTTGCCACTCCTCAGCCAATTGGTCCTTCTGGTCAAGACCCCGTTGTAGTCTGAGGTAAGCATTTTCGCTGTCCACAATACCTCCAATTTTGGTGTCATCTACAAAATTACCAATATAAAGCTTTTATGTTCATATCCAAGTCATTTATGCAAATGACGAAAAGTCGTGGACCCAGCACCTATCCTTGTGGCACTCCAATGGTCACAGACGTTCAGTCTGAAAAACAACCGTTCATCACCACCCTCTGTCTTCTTCCTTCGAGACAGTTCTGTATCCAAATGGCTAGTTCTCCCTGTATTCCATGAGATGAAACCTTGCCAACCATTCTCCCATGGGAACCTTGTCGAATGCCTTATTGGTCACGTTCACCGCTCTGCCCTCATCAAACCTCTTTGTTACTTTTTCAAAATAACCTCAATCAAGTCCGTGAGACATGATTTCCATTGCTCAAAACCGTCTTGGCTATCCATAATCAGTCCTTGTCTATCCAAACATATGTAAATATTAGCCGACATGATTCGCTAAGACTTGCTCACCACCAATGTCAGGCTTACTGTTTTATAATTCCCTGACTTGTTCTGACCACCTTTCTTAAATAATGGTACCACGTTAGCAAACCTCCAGTCTTGTGGCAACTCACTTGTGACTATCGATGACACAAGTATCTCAGTAAGAGGCCCAGCAATCACTTCACTAGCTTCCCAAAGATTCTGAGGCACGTGACCAGGTCGTGTTGATTTATCCACTTTTATGCGTTACAAGACATGCAGCAATTTCTCCTCTGTAATATGGACATTTTTGAGATGTCATCATCCATGTCCCCACATTCTATATCTTCCATTTTCTTCTCTACGGTAAACACTGATGCAAAATATTCGTTTAGTATCTCCTCCATCTCCTGTGGCTCCACACGAAGACTGCCTTACTGATCATTGAGGGACCCGATTCTCTCCATCGTTACTGTTTTGTCCTTAATGTATTTGTGAACGCACTTTGGATTCTCTATAACCGTTTTGGCCAAAGGTATCTCATGTTCCCATGTTGCCTTCCTGATTTCCCTCTTAAGGATACTCCTACTGCCTTTATACCCTTCTAATGATTCACTCGATCTCTCCTGTCTGTAATAACGCATGTTTCCTTCTTGTTTTTAACCAAACCCTCATAGCCTTTAGTCATCTAAAATTCTCTACACCGACCAGCGTTTCCGTTAATTTCTGAAGGCTTGCCATTTATCAGCCGTCCCATTAACTGCGAACATCTGCTCCCAATCAGCTTTTGGAAGTTCTTATCTAATACCGCCAAAATTAGCATTCCTGAATTTGAGGGCTTCACCTGTTAGATCTGGTCTCTCCTTTTCCATCACTATTTTAAAACTAATAGGATTACGGTCTATGGCCCCAAATTATTCCCCCACTGATACCTCAGTCACCTACCCTGCTTTATTCCCCAAGAGCAGGTCAACTTTTGCACTTCTCTACTAGATGCATTGACATCCTGACTCAGAAAAAAATTCTCATACAATCTTAACAATTCTTGTCCATCTAAACACTTTAGACTATCACAGTTTCAGTCTAAGTTTGGAAAGTAAATGCCCCTCATCATAACCACTCTATTATTCGTATAGATAACTGAAATATTCTTACTAATGTGTTTCTCAATTTCTCACTGACTATTAGGGGTCTATAATACAATGCCAATAAGGTGATCGGCCATTTCTTATTTCCCAGTTCAACCCAAATAACTTGCCTGGATATATTTCCAGGAATAACCTTCCTAAATACAGCTGTAATGCTATCCGTTATCAAAAACGCCACTGCCCCGGAACTGAGTGACTTGCTAAAGCCACTTCAAAGAGCATTCACAATCAATGAAATTGCTGTGGGTCTGTGGGCCAGGCCAGGAAAGGATGTCCTGAAGGACATTAGCAAACCAGAGGCGTTATCAAGGCAATCTATAATAGCTCCTGGATCAGTATCACTGATGGTTTCCTTTCAGTTTCTGACTCATTAACTGAATTTAAATTCCGCAACTTCCTATTTCCACCATGCACACCTGGACAGACGAAACATCATGGGGACAATACGAAAATCACATGTGTAAACCACTGCAGTGAGACTTTCAGTTAAGAAAGGACTGCCATTAGCAGAAATCCACACATTCGTTGGGAATGCGCCACTGTGTCGCTGACGGTCTACACTCGTCCATGCCCCATGTGAAGCTTCTCAGATGGTATGGGAACATGGAAAGGACTTAAAATGGAATATTCGAGATATATTGGTAAGTTCGCAGATGACACCAAATTTAGAAGTGTTGCGCCCAGCGAAGAAGGTAACCTGAGAATACAATGGAATCTTAATCAAATGGGTCATTGGGCTGAGGAGTGGCAGATGCAGTTTAATTGAGATAAATGCGAGGTGCTGCATTTTGCAAAAGCAAATCAAGCAGGATTTATACACTTCATGGTAAGGTCCTGGGGAGTGTTGCTGAGCAAAGGGACCTTGGAGTGCATGTTCACAGTTACTTGAGAGTCAAGTTGCAGGTAAATAGGATAGTGAAGAAGGCGTTTGGTGTGCTTTCCTTTATTGGTAAGATCATTGAATAAAGGAGTTGGGAGGTCATGTTGCAGCTATACAGGACACTGGTCAGGCCACTTTTAGAATATTGCATGCAATTCTGGCCTCCTTCCTAACGGAAGAATGTTGTGAAACTTGAAAGAGTTCAGAAAAGGTTTACAAGGGTGTTGGCAGTTTTGGAGCATATGAGGTGTTAGGATGATGCTGAATCGGCTGGGGCTGCTTTCCCCTGGAGCGTCAGAGGCTGAGGGGTGACCTTATAGGAGGTTTTCACATGACGAAGGGCATCGATAGGATATATAGACAAGGTATTTTCTTTCAGATTTGGGGTGGTGATGTTGTGGGTTCAGAACTAGATGGCGTACGTTTTGGGTGAAAGGGGAACGTCATTAATGGAACCTAAGGGATAACGTTTTCGCACAGAGAGTGGTACATATATGGAATGAGCTGCCAGAGGAATTTGTGGAGGCTGGTACAATTGCTACATTTAAAAAAACATCTGGATGGGTATATGAGAAGGAAATGGATGAAGTAAGATGAAGGATGTGGTCCCAGTGCTGGCAAATGGGACTAGATTAGGTTAGGATATCTGGTTGGTGAGGGCAAGTTGGAAAGTATGGTCTGTTTCCTTGCTGCACATCTTTATGACTCGATGACTCCAACAGCCTTTCAATTGGAAGCAGACAAGAATTTCACGCAGGATTCCAAAAGTGGCCTAACCAATGTTCTGCACAATCTTAGCATGGTCTCCCAATTGTTCTGCCTCTGGGACTGGGAGTCACGGTGTGTTAGATACACTATCCTTTTTTATGCTCTGGGACTGGGGATCATGGTGCAGGAATGAATAGTGAATTAGAAACAGAGACAGATGGCGTATACAGATCAATTTACTCCGTGAGGGCCCATTGAAATGTCACTGGGGAGTCACGGTGTGTTAGATACACTATCCTTTTTTATGCTCTGGGACTGGGGATCATGGTGCAGGAATGAATAGTGAATTAGAAACAGAGACAGATGGCGTATACAGATCAATTTACTCCGTGAGGGCCCATTGAAATGTCACTGATGTATTACGCAATGAATGACCAATCATGGAGAAAAGGTGGGAAAAAAAAGTCTGAAAGTTTGCCATTGAGGAGAGATCATGGTATGAAACGTATGACCCTGTTGTTGCTCGAGATATAGAGACTGTGATATAGAGATGGGGAGACGGATGGACAGAAGGTGTGAGAGACAGGAAAAGATCGAGAGGCACTGAGTTTGAGGTAGTGAGATGGCAGTGATAAATGATGAGACAGAAAGACAGTTAGTGGGAGAGAACTACAGAAGGTCAATGAGACAAAGGAAGAGGGACTGTCACAGAGATCAAGACAGACAAAGAGAAGGAGGAATAGAAAAGGTGAACACAAGAGACACTTGGTGATCGAGACAGTTCGGGGGTGGGCAGAGAGATATCACGGACCTGTGTGCTTTGCTGCTGCCTGTTTGATGTGTCCTCAGCTACTGATGCTCCATGTGTGATGAGCTGTATGATGTTATTGTCAGGGATCAGCTGCAGTTCACACCTCATTGCATCTCGTACCCCCTCATCCTGGCCTAGCACATCTTTGCCAATGGGAAATGGGTGCTGACGTATTTGTCAGCAAAGGTCAGAAAGCGGCTGTTGGGGGTATCTGGACAGTTCAGGTCCTTGCCAGAACTGCGCTACCACTATGGTTCGCTGCAGAGTGTCGAAAGGGGGGGGGGGGGGAAGAGACATGAGACAGAAAGACAGTTATTGAACGAGAAATGGACACGGAAAAACATAGCAACACATAGGACCGAAACAGACCCATTTTCTCCAGGCCGAACGTTATCTCACACTAAACTAGTCTCACCTGCCTGCTCCTTCCCACATTAAACGCTGTAAATTTACCAGAATCCACCACCTCATCAGGAAGCTGATTCCACATGCGAACCACTCACTGTGTACAAAATTTGCCTCTGATGTCTTTTTAAAAAAATTCTCTTCCCTCTCACTTTAAGCATGTATCGCCGTGTCTGGAAATTCCCCATCTTAGAAAAAGACAGCTAGCAGCAACTCTATCTATGTCTCTCATTACTTTATAAACTTCGAACATCCTCCTGTGCTCTTCTGTAAATATCTTCTGTATCCTGTCCAGCTTGTTAATATCCTTCCTATAACCGAGCGACCAGAACATGAAATGATATTCCAAAAGAAGCATCATCAATATCCTCTACAATCTCAACATAACATCCCAAGTCTTAAACCCAAAGGACTGAGCAATGAAGGTAAACGTGCCAAAAACCTCTTCAACCATCGTGTCCATCAGTGACACAAACTTTAAAGAATAATGAACGCACACCCATCGGTCCTTTTGTTCTACATCACTACACAAGGCTGTATTAGACCTCTCCTTGCTTGTTGTACCAAAATACAAGAGCTCACATTTATCAAGATATAAAGTCATAGAGTTATAGAGATGTACAACATGGAAACAGACCATTCGGTCCAACCCGTCCATATATCCCAATACAATCTAGTCCCACCTGCCAGCGCACGGCCGATATCCCTCCAAACCCTTCCTATTCATATACCCATCCAGATGCTTCTTGAATGTTGCAATTATACCAACCTCTACCACGTCCTCTGCCAGCTCATTCCATACACGTACCACCCTCTGCGTGAAACAGTTGCCCCTTAGGTCTGTTTTGTATCTCTCACCTCTCATCCTAAACCTATGCACTCGAGTTTTGGACTCCCCGACCCCATGGAAAAGACTTTGCCTATTTGTCCTATCCATGCCCCTCATACGTTTGTAAGCCTCTATAAGGTCACCCCTCAGCCACCGATGTTCCAGGGAAAACAGCCGCAGCCTGTAAAGCCTCCTCTCCCTGTAGGTCAAATGCTCTAACTCTGGCAACATCCTTGCATATCTTTTCTGAACACTATCAAGTTGCACAACAAATTTCAATAGGAAGGAGACCAAAATTGCGCACAATATTCCACAAGTGGACTAATCAATGTCCTGTACAGCCGGAACATGACCTCCTAATTCCTGTACTCAATACTCTGACCAATAAAGGAAGGCATACCAAACGCCTTCTTCACTATCCTATCTACCTGCGACTCCACTTTCAAGGAGCTATGAATCTGCACTCCAAGGCCTCTTTGTTCAGCAACACTCTCAAGGACCTTACCGTTAAGTGTGTAAGTCCTGCTAAAATTTGCTTTCCCAAAATGCAGCACCTCGCATTTATCTGAATTAAACTCCATCTGCCACTTCTCAGCCCATTGGCCCATCTGGTCAAGATACTGTTGTAATCTGAGGTAACCCTCTTCGCTTCCACTCCACCGCCAATTTTGGTGTCATCTGCAAACTTACCAACTGTACCTCTTATGCTTGCATCTAAATCATTTGTGTAAATGACAAAAAGTAGGGGGCCCAGCACCGCTCCCTGTGGCACTCCACTGGTCACAGGTCTCCAGTCTTAAAAACAACCCTCCACCACCACTCTCTGTCTTCCACCTTTGAGCCAGTTCTGTATCGAAATGGCTAGTTCTCTCTGCATTCCGTGTAATCTAACCTAGCTAATCATTCTCCCATGGGGAACCTTGTCGAACATCTTACTGAAATCCATATAGATCACATCTACTGCTCTGCCCTTCTCAATCTTCTTTGTTACTTCTTCAAACAACTCAATCAGGTTTGTGAGACATGATTTCCCACGCACAACGGATCTGTGAGAGAGATCAAGACAGCAGGTAGCGACGGATGGAAATAGCATGAGAGAGCGAGTCAAGACATTTGGCGATTATGACACAGAGAAGGGAAAAAGAAAGACCGAGATGGAGACAGACAAACACAGATGGCAGATACTTGTGTCTTGCTGTTGCATCTCCGGCGCGTAATTCCCTAATTACCTGGATGGGTGTGGCACCAACAGCACTCAAGGAGTTTGTGAACGACCAGGCCTGCTTACTTAGCACCACATCCACTCCCTCCACCAATCACATTCCGATGCAGCCGTGGGGACTAACTAAAAGATGTAGTGCAGAAAGTCACGAAGGATCCTCAGACAGCACTTTCCAAATTCGTGACCTCTTCCAACTGGGAGGATAAGGGTAGCATATACATGGGGACTCCATCCCTTTTAAGCTCACTTCGGAGCCACTTTCCACCCTGAAAATATATCAACCATACCTTCAGTGTCACTCGGTTCAACTCCTGGAATTCTCTCCAGAAGCATATTGCGAGTTAACCTGTAGCACGTGTACTACAGTGGTTCAAGAAGGGAACTCAGCCTGTATTCTCAAGGGGAAATATAAAATGTAATATATTCTTCCTGCGCTTGTCACGCCCGTCTACATCGAGAAAATGCAAAAGATTGAGGCAAATAGGTATCCGATTTATAAAAGTGATGAGGAGAAATTATTCCCTCAACTAGTTTTGAAAGGATAGGATTCGTTTCCCACAGGGTGGCGAATGACAGGATATGGAATAAATTGAAAGGAAGATAGAGACGGTTTGTAATTACTAGCTGGCTGTAGGATTATGATGAGCGGACAGAAAAGTGGAATTCAAGTCGAGATGAGATCAGCCATTGGCATATTAAATGGTGGAATAGACTTGAATTGCAGACGCCTGTTCCTCACTCACACGTTCCTTCAGTAGTACGAAAATGAGACAGCAATAGCATTACAGCGCGCCATGGGGAGAGAAAGACAGATGGAAGTCTCTTCCTTTATTGCACAAAAGTTTAATTCTGTATTGCCCAATTCCTGGGAAAGCCGAGATTCATCAGCTGAGAGCTGGTTGGATGAGCTGCGAGGTGTGAAGCAATGATCTGATTGACCGACAGACTGAGAGACATATCAGTATTCAAAAAGGCACGGTGAATTATCTTGTGTGTGCACACGAGCCAGTACAATATGAAGGGCTTATGCCCGAACGCCGATCCTCCTGCACTTAGGATGCTGCCTGACCTGCTGACTTTTTTTAGCACCATACTCTCGACTCGAGCTCCACCATCTGCAGTTTCACTTTCGCCCAGTACAATTGATGAAAAGTACAGAAATGCTCCTCTTCATTTTATTGAAAGATGTCCCTCCATACTACCTCCAAGATTAACTTCAGATTAATGTTTCACCCAAAAGAAACATCTGTTTCCACATCTTGGCACCCTTCAGCTTTCCATGAGACTGCTCCTGGATTAATTGATCTGGATTATTGAACACAGAGGGTGGCAGGTTCCAAAGGCCCAGTTGTACAAAGGAAGAATATGGATGTGCTAGTGTTGTACTTGGGTGGATAAGCTTGAGGAGTTGATTTATTTACAAGAAAATGTAATCATTTATCTATAAATCAGAATCGCGCACGCATACGTTCAAGGGCAATGTGAGCCTTCCATTTAACAGCCTCACCCTTGGCCAATGGAAAATCCTGGAAGCCCGGAAGCAAGCTGGTCGCCCAGCCAATCAGCTCTCCTCATTGCCCAAATGCGAAGGGTAGACCATGTGCTGGAGTGCTCATTCGTGCTCAGAGAAGTTGCTACTGCTGCTACTCATCTCTCTCTGAATGAAGATTGACCTTCATCCAGACTGAAACATCCTGCTCTGTGATATAATCTATGAACATTATTCTGTTTTTCAGATTTTTTTCTGATTCTGCGTTATATTGGAGATTTGCAAGAATTGAACAGTGGGGAATTGTGGCAGTTTCTGGAAACTATGGTCCAGGCCACTGGCTCTCTAAAAGTCAGTGGCGTCGTTTACTGTTTTAAAGAAGGGTCACTCGACCCGAAACGTTAAATTTGATTTTTCTCCACTGATTCCGCCAGCCCCTCTGACCCAGATAATGGAAGCTGTTCATGTTTCGAACCAGGAATCTAACAAAACAGAATGGAGAGAACCAAACAAGGAAATTTGCAGTGAATTTTTGTTTGCTTCCATCCTGTTGGGAATGTTGGGAAGGTGATATCACAGAATCATCGATTAATACCGTACAGGAGAGGCCACTCTACCCATCAATTCTGCCACCAAATAAACTCATCACGACACTAATCCCACTTTCCACACTAGGCCGAGAGCCTTGAATATAACATGTGCTCATCCAGGTGCTTTTCAATTGAGCTTCCCGTCTCAATTACCCTCTCACACTGTGACTTCCAGGTTCCCGCCACTCTCTGGTGGGAAACAAATCCTCAAATTCACTTTGAAAACTCCTGCCTTTCACTTTAACAGTCTGCCCCTTGTAATTGACCCTTCAGTCAAGATATTTAACCATATGGTAGAACAGATGAAATTGTGTGAATGTGTGACAATGTGCCTCTGCACAAGGTTTTGTGACAGTGTGTAAGAGCATGTGACTACATCTGTGTGAATGACTGAGTGTGCAAGGACATGAATGTGCATGGTGTGTGTCTGTGTGTGCCTGCAGTGCACAGTGTGACTTAATGAGAGTGACTGACTAAGAGTGAGGGGGTCAGTGTGAGGGTGCTTGCTGCAACGTGTGAGAGACTGAGAGCGGAAAATTTAGTTTGAGAGAGTACATGGGTCTGTCAGAGTCGGTGACCGTGTAAGATACTGTGAGGTCAGTGGGTGTTTGGTATCGAGTGTGAGAGACCGTAAGAGTGAGTATGCAGGGTTCTGCATATTTTGTGAATTATTATTGGGGCAGAGACAGGTTGGGGTTTATAGACAGTTACACCATGGGATCATCGACTCTCAGACTTGGCACTCAGATGGACACATGCAAGGCAGACAGGCACAGTCTCACATCAACATACTCAGGAACACAATTAAAAACACTCTATCTCTCTCACACACACACACACAGGCACACACACACAGACACACACACACGCGCGCGCCGCAATGCAAGAGGGTTCAACATTTAAGCTATAAAGCATAATAATAAAGATTCTGATATGGAGTTATTACACAGAAACAAATGAACCTGGAACTGTAATAGGTCACTTGCTCACTGGAACCTACTAAACCATTTGGGAAGATTATAGCTGGTGAGTTGACATTTACAGCTACACATTCCCATCTACACAGAGTAACCTTAGATTCGTTATATGCAAGGGAATAAATCTACCTGCTACTTATAAATATTCATTGTCCCCATGCCTATCACTTTCTGCGACAGCCAGTTCCAAAGTTACACAGCCCTAAAAACAAAATTCTCATCTGTGTCCAAAAAGGGTGACCCTCCACCTCCCCCTCACCCTCCACTAATTTTAAAACCATGCCCCCAGTCTAAACTCACCCACAAAGAGAAACATCCATTGCCCATCCACCATGTCACATTCATTTGCGACCTTATGTACTTTGATCAGGATATCCTTAACTCATCTAAACTCCAACACAAACAAGCCACTTATCCCCAAATCAGAAGTCAATCATTCAACATATTAATCGAGTAAAATCATGAGAGGCAGGGAGAAAATTGATAGCCAACAGGTTTTCCCCAGGACAGGAAAGTCTAAGACTAAAGGGCACAGAGAGGTTAGACTGAAGAGCCCATTTCCATGTTATCAACCTCCATGAAATCTATGAATCTGTGAAGAGCCTGTGACTCAAGACAATTGGATTGCCAATCAGTGATCCCGGTGCCTCCAAATTCCCTGTGGCATCAAACCTATGGCTCAATGAACATGAGACAGGGTTGAAAATGATAAGTTGTTATGATATGGGGAAAACCCCTCTTCAAATTTAAACCCAACACACAGAGAAGCTCACCTCGTGCCATAAACTGTTGAAATTTGAAAGGCAAAGATTTACCCCAGATTGACTATTTAAAGTATACACTAACATTTTTATTTATTAAGTCCAATGGAGAACATTAAAACAACAGCTATTTTCAACTATTTTCTCTTAAACCTAACTTTTACCTCCCACTCTCCAATACTGGTCCAGTAAAAATAAAACTCAATTAAGATTTACAAAAGAAATCATGATTCAAAACCAGCCAGCATTGTAGATTTTCCTCAGTACATAGAACATAGAACAGTACAGCACAGAACAGGCCCTTCAGCCCACGATGTTGTGTCGACCATTGATCCTCATGTATGCACCCTCAGATTTCTGTGACCATATGCATGTCCAGTAGTCTCTTAAATGTCCCCAATGACCTTGCTTCCACAACTGCTGCTGGCAACGCATTCCATACTCTCACAACTCTCTGTATAAAGAACCCACCTCTGACATCCCCTCTATATTTTCCTTTAACCAGCTGAAAACTATGACCCCTCGTGTTAGTCATTTCTGCCCTGGGAAATAGTCTCTGGCTGTCGGCTCTATCTATGCCTCTCATTATCAATTCGGTCCGCTCTCCTTCTCCTTTTCGCCAATGAAAAAAGTCCGATCTCAGTCAACCTCTCTTCATACGATAAGCCCTCCAGACCAGGCAGCATCCTAGTAAACCTCCTCTGAACTTTCTCGAAAGCATCCACATCTTTTCTACATTGGGACGACCAGAACTGGACGCAATATTCCAAGTGTGGTCGAACCAAAGTTTTATAGAGCTGCAACAAGATCTCACGACTCTTACACTCAATCCCCCTGTTAATGAAAGCCAAAACACCATATGTTTTATTAACAACCGTGTCCACTTGGGTGGCCATTTTAAGGGATCTATGTACCTGTATACCAAGATCCTGTTCCTCCACAGTGCCAAGAATCTTATCCTTAATCCTGTAATCAGCTTTCAAATTCGACCTTCCAAAATGCATCACCTCGCATTATCCAGGTTGAACTCCATCTGCCACCTCTCAGCCCATCTCTGCATCCTGTCAATGTCCCGCTGCAGCCTACAACAGCCCTCTATACTGTCAACGACACTAACAACATTTGTGTCATCTGCAAACATGCTGACCCATCCTTCAATCCCCTCATCCAAGTCATTAATAAAAATTACAAACAGTAGAGGCCCAACGACAGATCCCTGTGGAACCCCATTTACCACAGACTTCCAGGCAGAATATTTTCCTTCTACTACCACTCGCTGTCTTCTGTTGGCCAGCCAATTCTGTATCCAGACAGCTAAGTTCCCCTGTATCCCATTCCTCCTGACCTTCTGAATGAGCCTACCATGGGGAACCTTATCAAATGCCTTGCTGAAGTCCATATACACCACATCCACAGCTCGACCCTCATCAAATTTTCTAGTCACATACATAAAGAACTCAATAAGCTTTGTGAGGCATGACCTGCCCCTCACAAAACCATGTTGACTGCATTTAATCAAGCCATACTCTTCCAGATGGTCATAAATCCTATCCCTCAGAATCCATTCTAACACCTTGCAGACGACAGACATGAGACTTACTGGTCTGTAATTGCCAGGGATTTCCCTATTTCCTTTCTTGAAGAGAGGAATTACATTTGAGGAGATCTTTGAGTACAAGAGTTTGAATGTCATGTTGAGGTTGTACAGTCAGAAGTCACACAACACCAGGTTATAGTCCAACAGGTTTATCTGAAATCACAAGCTTTCAGAGCACTGCTTCTTCAGCAGGCTTCATCTCTGAAAGTTTGTGATTTCAAATAAATCTGTTGGACTAAAGCCCAGTGTCGTGTGACTTCTGACTTTGTCCACCCCAGTCCAACATCGGCACCTCCACATTGAGATTCTAGAGGATGTTGGTGGGGACTCTTCTGGGTGCCCTATTATAGGAAGGATATTATTAAGTTGGAGAGGGTTCAGAAGAGATTTCACATCCATCTCTTCTAGGAATGGAGTGTTTGTGTTATAAGGAAAGGCTGGATAGCCTGGGACATTTTTCACTGGAGCATAGGAGGTTGAGGGGTGACCTTATAGACGTTTATAAAATCATGAGAGGTATAGACAAGGTGAATGGTAGGTGCCTTTACCCTAGGGTGGGGGATTTCAAGATTAGGGGGAATATTGGGCAATTTGTTTATATAGGAAGTGGCTCATATGTGGAATGAATGTCGAGATGAAATGGTGGATGCAATTACAGTTACAATGTTTAAAAGACATTTGGATAAGTACTTGAATAAAAAAAGGTTTGGACGGAGATAGGCCAAGTGCAGGAAGGTGGGGCTAGTTTAGATCGGAATTATGGTCTGCATCGCTAGTTGGGCCAAAGGGTTTGTATCCACGCTGTGTGACTCTCTAACTGTAGACCCCCATAGGACCATTTTTTCTTTACAGAGAGATGACTGGTGGTGGTTTAACCTGAGGGTCACCATGCCTCAGGCAAGGGGAGAGGTTGAGAAGAAGGATCCTTCATGGTCATTTCAATTGGTGTAGGAATATCACTCTGAATGATAGTCCCGCCAACTAAGCTGACCAAAGCCATACCCCTTCCCCCATGGTTTTATGATCTGTTGAAACTCCTTTTTGCATTATATTATTTCTAAGATACCATCTGAAGGGAAATTGTAATTGTTAATATCATATGTGGCCAAGCTAGGGTATGTCTGGAGCAATGAGGAGAAAGTGAGGTCTGCAGAAGCTGGAGATCAGAGCTGAAAATGTGTTGCTGGAAAAGCGCAGCAGGTCAGGCAGCATCCAGGGAACAGGAGAATCGAC
>NW_025213451.1:0-5403 GCF_004010195.1 Chiloscyllium plagiosum | reverse complement strand
GTCTGTCTGTCCCCTTTCCTCCCCCTAACTGTAACCCATCTATCCTTGTCCTGAACCTTAGCAGTGACCAACTCCCGGTAACTCCTCTCAACTACCCCCTCAGCCTCCCGAATGATCCGTAGTTCATCTGTAATTTCCTTTGTATTTTCCTGCGTCATCTTTCCTTCGGTCTTCTGCTGCACAACGTTTCTTATGGACAGGTACCTTTCAAAGAGTTATTCAGCTTGCAGTCTGTACTTGTGGGTGCTCTTTGCAGTTCTCCCCCAACTGTGGAAAATATCTGGTTTTATGCCCCTAAGCATCAGATCATTCATTGATTTGATGTCATCACAAACTGTAAAATTCAAATTCAATTGGATTTTGATTGGCATAATTTAAGCTGATTGTTTGAATTTGAATTTGATTTTGTTCCCTGGCAACACAACTCCAGCTATTTGTTTCAAGCAAATGTTCCATTTTTAAATTGTTCTGCACACTTTGTGCTTTCAGTCCGTCTTTGCCAGCTTCCTCTCCCTCTCAAGGGTTCAGCACACACCTACACCTTCATAACATCAACCCCCTTAAGAAAAAATGAGCCATCATAATGAAAGGTGGCTTCATTCTTTCCCCTCTAATCCTTAACCACGTTACCATTACATACGTATGACTTTAATCTAAATTCTTATTAACTGCTTCCTGCATATATATAAAATATGGAATAGATACCAATCACATCTGTACTTTATTCGCTAAATTCGCGATAACGCATCTTACGAACCACAACATGTCTGATTTGTAAATTGAAAGTCAGTAGCATAATACTCCAATGAAATAGTCTAATACTTTTGTCTTTAAAGCATTACAAGAATCTAAGAGGATGATGATCCGTGACCACAACTGCCTCTGACACATTATTTGTGGACTACATATTAAAATGTTGGAAGGTCAGTACCAAGCTCAATTCTTCTTTTTCAATTGTGGAGTATTTCCTCTGGTGGATGCTGAGTTTCTTCAAAAAGTAACCAACTGGCAGGTCAATCCCATCCACATCATCCTATAGCAATTCATCTCCAAATCCTATGTCATTAGGATCGATGGCAACTTTGAAGGTGTTTTAAAAGTTTGGTGTAGCTAAAACTGGTTAATATTACATTCAGATGGTCGGATGCTTCCTGGCATTGTTCTGTCCACCGAAACTCTGTGTTCTTCTTCAGAAAATTGGTGAACGGTGCCACTACACTGCTGAAGTTTGGAACAAATTTTCGACAGAATCTGCTTAGCCCCAGAAATCGAAGAACCTCTTTCTTCAAGGTTTGTCAAGGAAAATCCTTGATGGCTTTCGTTTTGGCGTTCCGTGTGATCAACCTTCCATGACTGATGTTACATCCCAAGAATGTCACCTCTGCTTTCGCAAATTAAGTTTTGTTTACGTTTATTACCTGTTTTGCTTCTAGTAGTCATTCAAACAGCTCTGCCAACTGCTCCATTTGATCTTTCCAGGGCTTATTAAAGATTGCTACATTGTCCAAATAGACTGCATAGTTTTTTAACCAAGCCACAACTCTATTCATGAGTCTTTGGAATGTGGTGGGAGTGTTCTTCATTCTAAAGGTCATCACTTTGAATTGATATAGCCCAATTGGTGTTACAAACGCAGAAATGTCTTTCACCCTCTCTGATAGAAGTACCTGCCAGTAACCACTCAGTAAGTCCATTGGCTATGTAACTGGCTTGTCTGACCTTTTCGATACAGTCCTCCAATCTTGCAATAGCGTTTGAGCCCAATTTTGTAATGGCACTGACCTTCCGATAATCCATGCAAAATTATTGAGTCCCATACGGATTTGGAACTAAGGCAATCAGAGAACTCCACTCGCTCTGGCTTGGTTCGATGATATCCTCATTGAGTATGGCCTCCAGGCCTCCAACTCCTTCTGGACCTATCTGGCTTTGACAGGATTAAGCTGACAGGGTCAAACCCAAATCTAATGTCTTTGCTAATTCCACAAGTATGGCCTTTTTCTTTCTGTCTAAACTTCCTTGGCAAATTTGAGAATCATCTTCAAATCCAAGATTCTCTTTGGCAATTTTAAGAGCCATTTCTCTCGCTTTCAATTTAACTAACCACAAGTCTCCTAAATTAAACAAATTGTGTCATCTACGCTTAATTTAAGGATGTTGGACGCTAACCTGCAAGTATTTCAATTTACTGGGCTTTCTCGTACCCCGAATCTATTCACATCTGTCCAAATCTCAGAGTGGATCTGTCTAAACAAATCTATTCAAATTGCAGATGATAGCCCCTAAACTGTTATGGCATGGGGCAAACCCCTCTGCAACACAGAAAAGATTCACCTTGTGCTGTAATCTGTTAAAATTCAAGAGGCAAAGAACTATCCCAGAGGTCATTATTTAGAGTAAAGTTTAACAATTTTATTATTTAAGTCCAACAGAGAATATTAACACCTTTCTCTTAAACCTATCTTTTACCTCCCACTCTACAATACGAGTCCGACAAAAAAATCCCAATTAAGATTTACAAAAAAAAACATGTTACAAACCCAGTCAACTTTGCTGCATCTCCTTTGTAGATTTTCCTCTGCAGATTCTTTCCAGATCAGCCTCGATGTTCTGCTGTGCAAACACCTTTCCCAGACAGATACCTTTCAGATAGCTCTTGAGCTAGCAGTCTCTATGGCAGTTCTCTCTCAAGTGTTCAAAAGTGTCTGGTTGTATACCCTAAAACATCAGATCGTTTCATTGGTTATCATATTACCAAAATGCGAAATTCAAATTTAAATGGAATTTGGTATCTTGGAGCGTACTTTAAATTGATTGGCTGAATTTGAATTTGCTTTTGTCTCATGGCAACCTAGCTGCTCTATTTGTACCAACCACGTGTTACATTGTCACCTTGTTCAGAACACTGTGCTGTATCAGGCAGTTTTGCTAGCTTTTACAGTACCTCTACACCTTCATAACACTTTCTACTATCAAGCCAATTTTGGATTCAGTTGACTAGCTCTCCTGAATCCCATGAGATTTAACCTTACTCAACAACTTCCCCATGCGATACCTTGTCAATGATCTTGCTAAAGTCCATGTAGACAATAGTTATTGCACTGTCCTCATCTACCGCCTTGGTTCCCACTTCAAAAAAACTGAATCAATCAGGACTTTGTTTAGGCCAGATTTGGAGAAATGTGTGCAGTTCTGGTCACTGCACCAGAGGATGGATGTGATTGGACTGGAGGGAGTGCATAGGAGATTCTCCCTGAATGTTGCTGGGGATGTCGCAATGCAGCTGTGAAGAGGGTGGCCCATAAACTCAGGTTGTTTTCCTTAGAGCAGGAATCAGGGTGCATAACACCAGGAAGAACAAGGACAATGCGGATAAACAGCAGTTGTTTCCCCTTTGTCAAAGGGCCAATAACAAGGCAGCATAATTTTATGCTGAAAGGCTTAGGAGGGGACATGAGGAAAACTCTTCTCACCTTGAAGATGGAAGTGGCATGCAATACACTGACCAGGAGGGTAGTTGAGACGGGAAACCTCACAAGTTTTAAACAATACTTGATGAGACCTTGAAATGTCTAACATTCAAGGCTCTGGGCTAAGTGTTGGAAAATGGGATGAACGTAGATTCAGTGTAATTTTGGTGGGACAAACATGATGGGCCGCCCAGTTTCTTCTGTTCTATGTGATTCTGTAATTCTATAATTCTGATGGTAAGGTTTTGAATTAGTTTATTTTCTCATATTTGTCTGAGTATCTGTTCCAATTCTTGTTGTGATCAGTATCAGCATCAAGTTCTGTATTAGAGTAATCGTTCACAGATAGACTTTCCCAAATGAGTTGTAAAACTGAATGAAGAAGAACAACAGTGGATAACAGGGTGCAGTAGAACAGCTCTCAAGGAGCTCGACAGCATGAGGGACTGAATGACTGAATAACCTCAGCAAAATGAAGGGCTTCATTGAAAAGAATATCAGAAGATATTTAGATATTTATGGCATGTGAAAGAATAAAGGTTTTTTTTTGTTTGAAGACAAATTGAATTGAACTTTGATGCCTAAGAGGATCAGATTAATCCAGTATTTGGGGTATTCAATTCCAGAGGGAAATCTGAAAGCTGCCACATCATTAAAATAAACCTGTTGCCATAATTTGTTTGTTCGAAATAATTTAAAAACATTTGAAGATATAATCACAGTTTCCCAGTGGAGATGACATGCAGTATAAAGAAAGCATCACTGGATCTGTGTCAGTTCCAATTTCGAAAGGATTCTCCTATTCCAACAGATTGCCAGCAGCAGAGAGAGATTGTTTCACAAACAACAAAATGCATCGCCCAGAACAAAAGGTCGCCAAAGTATACTACACCATCCTTGTTGTATTTCGTATTCCTGGTAAGCCTTGTAACAACTTAAGTTGTATACATTTCTGCATTAAATCAGTCTAATTCCACTCTTTGGCTCTTAATCATTTTATTTCCATTTAGCAAGGCAAATACTGATGCCAGATGCCAGTATCCTCACTTACTGAGTCTACGGACAATAGTTGTTTGATTAGGAGGTTCACCAGTAATGTGCAGCATTGTCTGTTTCTCTGTACTGTGCAGAATGGGTTTGCCCTGATGCCACAGTGATGGGGTTTGGCTGAGCACCAGCCCTGGCTGGTCTAGAAAGTGTTTAGCAAGACCACACTCTCTCTGTGGGAGTTCAAAGCCTACTATTTGTCAGTTGGCTTTTGTAACAACCCACCTGTTAGTGATACCTGGTGTTTCCCATTCATTGTGGTGAAGGGATTGTGTTGGTGGGTCTTGCTCAGGCAGCTCGCTCCAAATCGGAGCCCAAATACAACGTTTGAGTTGAGCAAATCATTACAGAGTGAGAAGTAAATGTCATCAAGAACAACTTTGACCATCTTGTCTTTTTTTTTCAGTCAGTGGATGTATGGAGCATTATATTTGAGAGGACACGTCACTGGGAGTGGCATTGAGTACAGGATTCTAATTATGATGCGTAATGTTGAACTGTTTGATTGACAGAAAAATGAGTGAGTTGTGTCACTTGTAAAACGTTGGACAGTACTGTGGTGTGGAGTTTATTCGTACAAACACTGAGATCTGGGGTATAGTGGTAGCACCTCTACACAGAGGATCAAACAACTTTGTCCAACAAGACATTTCCCATATTGGCCTTTGTTGCTGTTACCCTTTGATGTTCCTGGAACAATACTGGTCCATGTGAAGGGGCTCCCATTTACATTTCTTTGGGATTGTTATTTAGTCTTTGGTTACCAATATGGATGCGTTTTACTATTATTTTGCTTCTTGTTATTGCTATTTTGTTGATACTGACAAATGAATCCTCAGAATATATTTTAAAACTGATTCACCATGAGGCTATAGTGTTACACCAT